>NW_026289552.1:0-58445 GCF_023373465.1 Oncorhynchus keta | reverse complement strand
AGTCTCCATCTCATCTGATGGCTATAGAACTGCTGTGGCTATGATTGTAGCTAACATTGATATATACTGAAGTTAGGTATTTGAACAGAACTTAAATGAACAAATATATAAATAATAAATAAATGCCCTCTTTGGCATTTCTACCAGCACGTCCTGTGCAACTAGAGGGAGAAAAAAAACTCTAGATCGCCTTTACTCCACACACAGAGACGCATACAAAGCTCTTCCTCACTCTCCATCTGACCATAACTCTATCCTCCTGCTTCCTGCTTACAAGCAAGAACACAAACAGGAAGTACCAGTGACAAGCTCAATACAGAAGTGGCCTGAAGCTACAGGACTGTTTCGCTAGCACAGACTGGAATATGTCCCTGGGATTCATCCAATAACATTAAGGAGTTTTACTGCACCAGTTACAGACTTTATTAATAAGTGCATCGACGACATTGTCCCCACAAAGACCGTGCGTGCGCATCCCAACCATAAGCCATGGATTACAGGCAACATCCGCACTGAGTTAAAGGCTTGAGCTGCCGATTTCAAGGAGAGGGACACCAATCCGAATGCTTCTAAGAAATCCAGCTACGACCTCTGACAGTCATAATCTCAATACAAATCCTACTAGTTGTGGCAGGGCAATCAAACTGTCACGGATGACAAAGGGAAACCCAGCCGTGAGCTGCCCAGTGACGCAAGCCTACCAGACCCTTCAATGTTGTGATGATAAAATCCTGGAGAAATAAATAGCACATAGAAGAAGAAAAAAAATTGTTTTACCAGATATTATTGTTCATCCTGATCAGACAGGTTTTTTACATGGACGATACATTGTTGATAATATAATAACTTGAAACAATTGAACATTATGAAACATCAAAGTCAAACCTGACTGGTTTTCATAGCAGATTTTGAAAAGGTGTTTGATATAGTACGACTGGAATTTATATAAAAATCCCTGGATTTCTTTAATTTCGGTGAATCTCTTACACATTCGGTTAAAGTTATGTATAGCAAGGTGTAAAATAGTAAATCATAGTTCTTTTTTTATTTTATTTTAAGAGGAGTACAACAGGGCTGTCCAATGTCTCCATATCTATTTATTATGGCCATTGAAATGCTGGCTATTAAAATTAGACCCAACAAGAACATCAAGGAGTTAGAAATCCAGGGGATTAAAAACTCTGTCAGAGTGACCATTGGGTTTTTGGTCACCTCCCTGACCAAGGTACTTCTCCCCAGAATGCTCAGTTTGGCCGGGCGGCCAACTCTAGGAAGAGTCTTGGTGGTTCAAAACTTCGTCCATTTAAGAATGCTGGAGGCACCATGTTCTTAGGGACCTTCAATGTTGCAGACATTTTCTGGCACCCTTCCCAAGATCTGTGCCTTGACACAATCCTGTCTCGGTGCTCTACGAACAATTCCTTCGACCTCATGGCTTGGTTTTTGCTCTGACATGCACTGTCAACAGTGGGACTTTATATAGACAGGTGTGTGCCTTTACAAATCATGTTCAATCAATTAAATTTACCACAGGTGGACTCCAGTCAAGTTGTAGAAACATCTCAAGGATGATCAATGGAAACAGGATGCACCTGAGCTCAATTTCAAGTCTCATAGCAAAGGGACCGAATACTTACGCAAATAAGGTATGTGTTTTTTTTTATACATTTGCAAACATTTATAAAAACCTGTTTTTGCTTTGTCATTACAGGGTATTGTGATGTCATTACAGGGTATTGTGATGTCATTACATGGTATTGTGATGTCATTACAGGGTATTGTGATGTCATTACAGGGTATTGTGATGTCATTACAGGGTATTGTGATGTCATCACAGGGTATTGTAATGTCATTACAGGGTATTGTGATGTCATTACAGGGTATTGTAATGTCATTACAGGGTATTGTGATGTCATTACAGGGTGTTGTGATGTCATTACAGGGTGTTGTGATGTCATCACAGGGTATTGTAATGTCATTACAGGGTGTTGTGATGTCATTACAGGGTATTGTGATGTCATTACAGGGTGTTGTGATGTCATTACAGGGTATTGTGATGTCATTACAGGGTGTTGTGATGTCATTACAGGGTATTGTGATGTCATTACAGGGTGTTGTGATGTCATTACAGGGTATTGTGATGTCATTACAGGGTGTTGTGATGTCATTACAGGGTATTGTGTGTAGATTGATCAGGGAAAAAAACATTCATCAATTTTAGAATAAGTAACAAAATTAGGAGAAAATGAAGGGGTCCGAATGCTCTGTACAAGTTATAGTTAAACCCCAAATGTAACGTTATCCTGTACATTTGGACAGCTGTGCCATACAGGTTGCAAAATAAATGGGAAGAGATTTCCTGATGTACCGATTCCATGGCACATGGTGTACGAACTGACAAAAAAAAAAACACTTTGAGTTTTTACATTTTTCTAATATGATACAACATTTTTGCCACCAACAGAATGCGACATATAATGTCACGCCCGGATCTGTTTCACCTGTCCCTGTGATTGTCTCCACCCCCTCCAGGTGTCGCTTATTTTCCCCAGTGTATTTATCCCTGTGTTTCCTGTCTCTCTGTGCCAGTTCGTCTTGTATGTTTTTCCAAGTCAACCAGCATTTTTCCCGTTCTCCTGATTTTTGCGTTCTCCTGTTTCTAGTCCTCCCGGTTTTGACTCTTGCCTGTTTCTGGACTCTGTACCCTCCTGTCTGACCATTCTGCCTGCCTTGACCACGAGCCTGTCTACCACTCTGTACCCTCCTGCCTGACCATTCTGCCTGCCTTGACCACGAGCCTGTCTGACCATTCAGCCTAATATGCAATTAGAAAGGGTTAAAATCAATCAATATCATAGTAAGGTTGTAATCTTCAGCTCTGTGGATAATATGCAATTAGAAAGGGTTAAAATCAATCAATATCATAGTAAGGTTGTAATCTTCAGCTCTGTGGATAATATGCAATTAGAAAGGGTTAAAATCAATCAATATCATAGTAAGGTTGTAATCTTCAGCTCTGTGGATAATATGCACTTAGAAAGGGTTAAAATCAATCAATATCACAGTAAGGTTGTAATCTTCAGCTCTGTGGATAATATGCAATTAGAAAGGGTTAAAAAAATGTATGTAAAACATTTGAAAAATATATGGCACATTGAAACCAAACAAGGGTGGTCTGTGGTGATAGGTGGGATGGGCTGAGGGGGTCTATGGTGATAGGTGGGATGGGCTGAGGGGATCTATGGTGATAGGTGGGGTGGGCTGAGGGGTCTATGGTGATAGGTGGGGTGGGCTGAGGGGGTCTATGGTGATAGGTGGGATGGGCTGAGGGGGTCTATGGTGATAGGTGGGATGGGCTGAGAGTTGCTGAGTGGGTCTATGGTGATAGGTGGGATGGGCTGAGGGGGTCTATGGTGATAGGTGGGATGGGCTGAGAGTTGCTGAGGGGATCTATGGTGATAGGAGGGATGGGGTGAGGGGGTCTATGGTGATAGGTGGGATGGGCTGAGAGTTGCTGAGGGGGTCTATGGTGATAGGAGGGATGGGGTGAGAGTTGCTGAGTGGATCTATGGTGATAGGTGGGATGGGCTGAGAGTTGCTGAGGGGGTCTATGGTGATAGGTGGGATGGGCTGAGGGGGTCTATGGTGATAGGTGGGATGGGCTGAGGGGGTCTATGGTGATAGGTGGGATGGGCTGAGAGTTGCTGAGGGGATCTATGGTGATAGGTGGGATGGGCTGAGGGGGTCTGTGGTGATAGGTGGGATGGGCTGAGGGTCTATGGTGATAGGTGGGATGGGCTGAGGGGGTCTGTGGTGATAGGTGGGATGGGCTGAGAGTTGCTGAGGGGATCTATGGTGATAGGTGGGATGGGCTGAGGGGGTCTATGGTGATAGGTGGGATGGGCTGAGAGTTGCTGAGGGGATCTATGGTGATAGGTGGGATGGGCTGAGGGGGTCTATGGTGATAGGTGGGATGGGCTGAGGGGGTCTGTGGTGATAGGTGGGATGGGCTGAGAGTTGCTGAGGGGATCTATGGTGATAGGTGGGATGGGCTGAGGGGGTCTATGGTGATAGGTGGGATGGGCTGAGAGTTGCTGAGGGGATCTATGGTGATAGGAGGGATGGGGTGAGAGTTGCTGAGTGGGTCTATGGTGATAGGTGGGATGGGCTGAGAGTTGCTGAGGGGGTCTATGGTGATAGGTGGGATGGGGTGAGAGTTGCTGAGTGGATCTATGGTGATAGGTGGGATGGGCTGAGAGTTGCTGAGGGGGTCTATGGTTATAGGTGGGATGGGCTGAGGGGGTCTGTGGTGATAGGTGGGATGGGCTGAGAGTTGCTGAGGGGGTCTATGGTGATAGGTGGGATGGGCTGAGAGTTGCTGAGTGGATCTATGGTGATAGGTGGGATGGGCTGAGAGTTGCTGAGTGGGTCTATGGTGATAGGTGGGATGGGCTGAGAGTTGCTGAGTGGGTCTATGGTGATAGGTGGGATGATGATAGAGGAAATTATACTTGACATGATTAATTATGTATACGTTATTGATTAGAACCATTTATTCTAATACTATTATGAGTTCTTGGTTAAGCTGTTACTGAAGATGTAAGCAGAACGAATTAATTGTCTGTGCCTCTTGGGGAGTTTTAGGGGCAGAGATGATATAGCTTTTCAGACAAGATAAGAATGTTTGGGTTATGTTCCATTGGTGGGAGAAAAGTATATCTTTTAGACAGATTGGAATGTCTGGTTTATGAGGGGAGTAGAAAACATCTCCGGACCTAAACAAAAAAACAACGGGGCTATCGTGGGAAACTGATGATGTCATTTTGAGTTTATAACCTGTGGAAATCTGTGTATGGGTTAGTACTCTCTGGAATTAAACGCTCTTTACCTGGCTTTTAAGACTGGTCTCGATCTACTTCATGCATAATTAATGAACTTACACATCATTAATGAATTAGAAACGAGTGCGAAATTGGTTTTGGCAATTAAAACATAAAGGAATTTAGAATTCCTCTATCAGCTGAGAGTTGCTGATGGGGTCTGTGGTGATAGGTGGGATGGGCTGAGAGTTGCTGAGGGGGTCTACGGTGATAGGTGGGATGGGCTGAGAGTTGCTGATGGGGTCTATGGTGATAGGTGGGATGGGCTGAGGGGGTCTATGGTGATAGGTGGGATGGGCTGAGGGGGTCTATGGTGATAGGTGGGATGGGCTGAGAGTTGCTGAGAGGGTCTATGGTGATAGGAGGGATGGGCTGAGAGTTGCTGGGGGGGTCTATGGTTATAGTTGGGGTGGGCTGAGTGTGGCTGAGAGGGTCTATGGTGATAGGTGGGATGGGCTGAGGGGGTCTATGGTGATAGGTGGGATGGGTTGAGGGGGTCTATGGTGAGAGGTGGGATGGGCTGAGAGTGGCTGAGGGGGTCTATGGTGATAGGTGGGATGGGCTGAGAGTGGCTGAGGGGGTCTATGGTCAAGGGAGTCTCCTCACCTCTCATCTCCTTAGCTTTGGTCTCCAGCAGTCTCTTGTCCTCCTCTGTTTCACTGTGGTTCTCCTCATCCTCATATTTCTCTCTGTAAAGCAACACCATTAGTACAAACCACTCCCATTTCCAGTCATTCACATGTCCTCTTAGCATCCTATAGAATCCCGTTGACAGCGCTAGTCTTCTCTCTACTGCTGAGAAAGCCTAGGATAGAGTAGCCTACAGTGGCAGCCTGCCCATGAGGTGATGAAGCCAGACAGAGAACAGTCAATACTCCAATAGAGCATTACAACATATTGTACATCCCTCCATCCCTAGGTACAGAACGGTAGCACATTCACATTCTCTCTCTCTCTCTCTCTCTCTCTCTCTCTCTCTCTCTCTCTCTCTCTCTCTCTCTCTCTCTCTCTCTCTCTCTCTCTCTCTCTCTCTCTCTCTCTCTCTCTCTCTCTCTCTCTCTCTCTCTCTCTCTCTCTCTCTCTCTCTCTCTCTCTCTCTCTCTCTCTCTCTCTCTCTCTCTCTCTCTCTCTCTCTCTCTCTCTCTCTCTCTCCATGGTTCGGAGTTCAGACTCACATGGACTGCATGGCCTCCTGTATGATTTGCATCCAGGTGTTGCGTTCCTCCTTGGTTGCAGTGTGTACCTCCACCATCTCTGGTTTCTCCGTCCCTGCTGTTATCAGGAAGAGACCCTTCTCCTCGTTAGCCACCTCTCTAACGATCAGCTTCTGGAGGGAGAGGACCGTGGAGCGCTGGTCCTACGGGGCGATGGAAGAGAGGGAGGGATGATTAAAGGATGGATTAAAGGCAGGAAGAGGGAGAGTGAGGCAGAGAGAGAAGAAGAGAGGGGAGAGAGAAGAGGAGAGGGAGAGGGAGAGAGAAGAAAGAGAAAGAGAGAGAGAGAGAGAGAGGGGAGAGAGGTGACATGGAGAGAGAGGGTGGGGGGTAGAGAGGAGAGAGAGAGTGATAGATCGGAGAGAGAGAATAAGAGAGAGAGGGATAGAGGGGAGAGAGAGAAGAAGACAGAGAGAGAGAGACAGAAGAAAGATGAAGGGAGGGAAAGGGGTGGGACAGAAAGAGGTAGAATGAGAGAGGGAGTTGGAAAGGGAGCGAGAGAGAGAGAGATTAAGCCTTATATGAAAGTCTGCATAATATCATCCACCTTGACATGCAGCTCAGTGTCCATGTCTGAATCACCTCTCTGGTTATTCTCTGGGCATCAATATTGCTTAGTCATTGAGCTATTTAAAGAGTTATATGCAAATCAAAGTTTTATTTGTCACGTTTACAGAATACAGCTGGTGTAAACAGTACAATGAAAGGTGTAATTGCAAACTCTTCCTCAACAATGCAGAATTCAATGTACGTTCACTTGAGTTAAGCAACAAATGTTATTTACCACAGCCTCAAAGTCACACCATCTGGACTTGGTGCCGGTGTGCTGTGTGTTGCTACTTGGCTACCAGCCAAACCTTTCGCTTGGACTTTAAATAACCATTTAATCAAAACCTGCTTTAAACACATTTACCAACGTCTCAGTTTTTTCCTCGCTAGACCTTTTTCACCCCGGACACTTTATCTGGACGTGGTTCTACAGGACCTCCACCAGCCAACCAGTAGTAACATTAACATGATGCTTTATCTGGACGTGGTTCATCAGGACCTCCACCAGCCAACCAGTAGTAACATTAACATGATGCTTTATCTGGACGTGGTTCATCAGGACCTCCACCAGCCAACCAGTAGTAACATTAACATGATGCTTTATCTGGACGTGGTTCGTCAGGACCTCCACCAGCCAACCAGTAGTAACATTAACATGATGCTTTATCTGGACGTGGTTCTACAGGACCTCCACCAGCCAACCAGTAGTAACATTAACATGATGCTTTATCTGGACGTGGTTCATCAGGACCTCCACCAGCCAACCAGTAGTAACATTAACATGATGCTTTATCTGGACGTGGTTCATCAGGACCTCCACCAGCCAACCAGTAGTAACATTAACATGATGCTTTATCTGGACGTGGTTCATCAGGACCTCCACCAGCCAACCAGTAGTAACATTAACATGATGCTTTATCTGGACGTGGTTCTACAGGACCTCCACCAGCCAACCAGTAGTAACATTAACATGATGCTTTATCTGGACGTGGTTCTACAGGACCTCCACCAGCCAACCAGTAGTAACATTAACATGATGCTTTATCTGGACGTGGTTCTCCAGGACCTCCACCAGCCAACCAGTAGTAACATTAACATGATGCTTTATCTGGACGTGGTTCTCCAGGACCTCCACCAGCCAACCAGTATTAACATTAACATGATGCTTTATCTGGACGTGGTTCATCAGGACCTCCACCAGCCAACCAGTAGTAAAATTAACATGATGCTTTATCTGGACGTGGTTCTACAGGACCTCCACCAGCCAACCAGTAGTAACATTAACATGATGCTTTATCTGGACGTGGTTCTACAGGACCTCCACCAGCCAACCAGTAGTAACATTAACATGATGCTTTATCTGGACGTGGTTCATCAGGACCTCCACCAGCCAACCAGTAGTAACATTAACATGATGCTTTATCTGGACGTGGTTCTACAGGACCTCCACCAGCCAACCAGTAGTAACATTAACATGATGCTTTATCTGGACGTGGTTCATCAGGACCTCCACCAGCCAACCAGTAGTAACATTAACATGATGCTTTATCTGGACGTGGTTCTACAGGACCTCCACCAGCCAACCAGTAGTAACATTAACATGATGCTTTATCTGGACGTGGTTCTACAGGACCTCCACCAGCCAACCAGTAGTAACATTAACATGATGCTTTATCTGGACGTGGTTCTCCAGGACCTCCACCAGCCAACCAGTAGTAACATTAACATGATGCTTTATCTGGACGTGGTTCTCCAGGACCTCCACCAGCCAACCAGTATTAACATTAACATGATGCTTTATCTGGACGTGGTTCATCAGGACCTCCACCAGCCAACCAGTAGTAACATTAACATGATGCTTTATCTGGACGTGGTTCTACAGGACCTCCACCAGCCAACCAGTAGTAACATTAACATGATGCTTTATCTGGACGTGGTTCTACAGGACCTCCACCAGCCAACCAGTAGTAACATTAACATGATGCTTTATCTGGACGTGGTTCATCAGGACCTCCACCAGCCAACCAGTAGTAACATTAACATGATGCTTTATCTGGACGTGGTTCTACAGGACCTCCACCAGCCAACCAGTAGTAACATTAACATGATGCTTTATCTGGACGTGGTTCATCAGGACCTCCACCAGCCAACCAGTAGTAACATTAACATGATGCTTTATCTGGACGTGGTTCTACAGGACCTCCACCAGCCAACCAGTAGTAACATTAACATGATGCTTTATCTGGACGTGGTTCACCAGGACCTCCACCAGCCAACCAGTAGTAACATTAACATGATGCTTTATCTGGACGTGGTTCTACAGGACCTCCACCAGCCAACCAGTAGTAACATTAACATGATGCTTTATCTGGACGTGGTTCTCCAGGACCTCCACCAGCCAACCAGTAGTAACATTAACATGATGCTTTATCTGGACGTGGTTCATCAGGACCTCCAACGGCCAACCAGTAGTAACATTAACATGATGCTTTATCTGGACGTGGTTCTACAGGACCTCCACCAGCCAACCAGTAGTAACATTAACATGATGCTTTATCTGGACGTGGTTCTACAGGACCTCCACCAGCCAACCAGTAGTAATATTAACATGATGCTTTATCTGGACGTGGTTCTACAGGACCTCCACCAGCCAACCAGTATTAACATTAACATGATGCTTTATCTGGACGTGGTTCATCAGGACCTCCACCAGCCAACCAGTAGTAACATTAACATGATGCTTTATCTGGACGTGGTTCATCAGGACCTCCACCAGCCAACCAGTAGTAACATTAACATGATGCTTTATCTGGACGTGGTTCATCAGGACCTCCACCAGCCAACCTGTAGTAACATTAATATGATGCTTTATCTGGACGTGGTTCATCAGGACCTCCACCAGCCAACCAGTAGTAACATTAACATGATGCTTTATCTGGGCGTGGTTCGTCAGGATCTCCACCAGCCAACCAGTAGTAACATTAACATGATGCTTTATCTGGACGTGGTTCGTCAGGACCTCCACCAGCCAACCAGTAGTAACATTAACATGATGCTTTATCTGGACGTGGTTCTACAGGACCTCCACCAGCCAACCAGTAGTAACATTAACATGATGCTTTATCTGGACGTGGTTCTACAGGACCTCCACCAGCCAACCAGTAGTAACATTAACATGATGCTTTATCTGGACGTGGTTCTACAGGACCTCCACCAGCCAACCAGTAGTAACATTAACATGATGCTTTATCTGGACGTGGTTCATCAGGACCTCCACCAGCCAACCAGTAGTAACATTAACATGATGCTTTATCTGGACCTGGTTCATCAGGACCTCCACCAGCCGAAGATAAGTATGTTATCCAGATACTGACTGTTAACACTTGGTGGTCTATAGCAGCTTCCCACCAGAATGGGCTTTAGATTAGGCAGATGAACCTGTAGCCATATTACTTCAACAGTATTTAACATGAGATCCTCACTAAGCTTTACAGGAATGTACCCTGAAGGCTGTTGCGGTTCTGAATATAAACAGCCACACCTCCACCTTTGGCATTGCTGTTTTTGCTTTATTGCTACCACTGTATCAAAGGTATATGATCTATATCATCTATATATTATCTAAGTGAGTTTCAGAGATTGTTAGTATATGAATGTCATTTGTTACTAGCAAATGATTGATTTCATTAACCAGTTAGAGCTAGGCAGAATACTGCCCCCTTTGGAGGAATTGCGTGCCCATAGTAAACAGAAAAGAAATCTGTCCAAAATTGCTAATATATGCATATAATAATTATTATTTAATAGAAAACACTCTAAAGCTTCTAAAACTGTTCAAATTATGTCTGTATGTAAAGCAGAACTCTCAGGCCATTCTCCCAAACTCTCTCTGTCAGCAGTGAAGTTGGGCCAACTTTACGTCATCGCCCCCAACCTTCTCAACCAGCTACGGATCTGGGAACAGTTTGTCTATTTATGTGGTAATTTTGTGTTTCTGTTGACTCCAACATAGCGGAGAAATATTGCTAATGTCTGAGCGCCCTCTCAGATAGCCTACTTTAGCAGTACTGTATCATTTTAATCATTTTAGTCAATAGATTCTTGCTACGTAAGCTTAACTTTCTGAACATTCGAGACGTGTAGTCCGCTTGTCATTCCAATTTCCTTGCATTAGCGTAGCCTTTTCTGTAGCCTGTCAACTATGTGTCTGTCTATCCCTGTTCTCTCCTCTCTGCACAGACCATACAAACGCCCCACACCGCGTGGCCGCGACCACCCTAACCTGGTGGTCCCAGCGCGTACGACCCACGTGGAGTTCCAGGTCTCTGGTAGCCTCTGGAACTGCCAATCTGCGGCCAACAAGGCAGAGTT
Organism: Oncorhynchus keta; assembly: GCF_023373465.1. Classification (NCBI taxonomy): domain Eukaryota; kingdom Metazoa; phylum Chordata; class Actinopteri; order Salmoniformes; family Salmonidae; genus Oncorhynchus; species Oncorhynchus keta. The sequence continues at coordinate 47,431 of NW_026289552.1, read as the reverse complement.
CATCTCAGCCTATGCCTCCCTCCAGTCCCTTGACTTCTTGGCACTGACGGAAACATGGATCACCACAGATAACACTGCTACTCCTACTGCTCTCTCTCTCGTCCGCCCACGTGTTCTCGCACACCCCCGAGAGCTTCTGGTCAGCGGGGTGGTGGCACCGGGATCCTCATCTCTCCCAAGTGGTCTTTCTCTCTTTCTCCCCTTACCCATCTGTCTATTGCCTCCTTTGAATTCCATGCTGTCACAGTTACCAGCCCTTTCAAGCTTAACATCCTTATCATTTATCGCCCTCCAGGTTCCTCGGAGAGTTCATCAATGAGCTTGATGCCTTGATAAGCTCCTTTCCCGAGGACGGCTCACCTCTCACAGTTCTGGGCGACTTTAACCTCCCCACGTCTACCTTTGACTCATTCCTCTCTGCCTCCTTCTTTCCACTCCTCTCCTCTTTTGACCTCACCCTCTCACCTTCCCCCCTACTCACAAGGCAGGCAATACGCTTGACCTCATCTTTACTAGATGCTGTTCTTCCACTAACCTCATTGCAACTCCCCTCCAAGTCTCCGACCACTACCTTGTATCCTTTTCCCTCTCGCTCTCATCCAACACTTCCCACACTGCCCCTACTCGGATGGTATCGCGCCGTCCCAACCTTCGCTCTCTCTCCCCCGCTACTCTCTCCTCTTCCATCCTATCTTCTCTTCCCTCTGCTCAAACTTTCTCCAACCTATCTCCTGATTCTGCCTCCTCAACCCTCCTCTCCTCCCTTACTGCATCCTTTGACTCCCTATGTCCCCTATCCTCCAGGCCGGCTCGGTCCTCCCCTCCCGCTCCGTGGCTCGACGACTCATTGCGAGCTCACAGAACAGGGCTCCGGGCAGCCGAGCGGAAATGGAGGAAAACTCGCCTCCCTGCGGACCTGGCATCCTTTCACTCCCTCCTCTCTACATTTTCCTCCTCTGTCTCTGCTGCTAAAGCCACTTTCTACCACTCTAAATTCCAAGCATCTGCCTCTAACCCTAGGAAGCTCTTTGCCACCTTCTCCTCCCTCCTGAATCCTCCCCCCCCCCTCCCTCCTCCCTCTCTGCAGATGACTTCGTCAACCATTTTGAAAAGAAGGTCGATGACATCCGATCCTCGTTTGCTAAGTCAAACGACACTGCTGGTTCTGCCCACACTGCCCTACCCTATGCTCTGACCTCTTTCTCCCCTCTCTCTCCAGATGAAATCTCGCGTCTTGTGACGGCCGGCCGCCCAACAACCTGCCCGCTTGACCCTATCCCCTCCTCTCTTCTCCAGACCATTTCCGGAGACCTTCTCCCTTACCTCACCTCGCTCATCAACTCATCCTGACCGCTGCTACGTCCCTCCCGTCTTCAAGAGAGCGAGAGTTGCACCCCTTCTGAAAAAACCTACACTCGATCCCTCCGATGTCAACAACTACAGACCAGTATCCCTTCTCTCTTTTCTCTCCAAAACTCTTGAGCGTGCCGTCCTTGGCCAGCTCTACCGCTATCTCTCTCAGAATGACCTTCTTGATCCAAATCAGTCAGGTTTCAAGACTAGTCATTCAACTGAGACTGCTCTTCTCTGTATCACGGAGGCGCTCCGCACTGCTAAAGCTAACTCTCTCTCCTCTGCTCTCATCCTTCTAGACCTATCGGCTGCCTTCGATACTGTGAACCATCAGATCCTCCTCTCCACCCTCTCCGAGTTGGGCATCTCCGGCGCGGCCCACGCTTGGATTGCGTCCTACCTGACAGGTCGCTCCTACCAGGTGGCGTGGCGAGAATCTGTCTCCTCACCACGCGCTCTCACCACTGGTGTCCCCCAGGGCTCTGTTCTAGGCCCTCTCTTATTCTCGCTATACACCAAGTCACTTGGCTCTGTCATAACCTCACATGGTCTCTCCTATCATTGCTATGCAGACGACACACAATTAATCTTCTCCTTTCCCCCTTCTGATGACCAGGTGGCGAATCGCATCTCTGCATGTCTGGCAGACATATCAGTGTGGATGACGGATCACCACCTCAAGCTGAACCTCAGCAAGACGGAGCTCCTCTTCCTCCCGGGGAAGGACTGCCCGTTCCATGATCTCGCCATCACGGTTGACAACTCCATTGTGTCCTCCTCCCAGAGCGCTAAGAACCTTGGCGTGATCCTGGACAACACCCTGGCGTTCTCAACTAACATCAAGGCGGTGTCCCGTTCCTGTAGGTTCATGCTCTACAACATCCGCAGAGTACGACCCTGCCTCACACAGGAAGCGGCGCAGGTCCTAATCCAGGCACTTGTCATCTCCCGTCTTGATTACTGCAACTCGCTGTTGGCTGGGCTCCCTGCCTGTGCCATTAAACCCCTACAACTCATCCAGAACGCCGCAGCCCGTCTGGTGTTCAACCTTCCCAAGTTCTCTCACGTCACCCCGCTCCTCCGCTCTCTCCACTGGCTTCCAGTTGAAGCTCGCATCCGCTACAAGACCATGGTGCTCGCCTACGGGCTGTGAGGGGAACGGCACCTCAGTACCTCCAGGCTCTGATCAGGCCCTACACCCAAACAAGGACACTGCGTTCATCCACCTCTGGCCTGCTCGCCTCCCTACCACTGAGGAAGTACAGTTCCCGCTCAGCCCAGTCAAAACTGTTCGCTGCTCTGGCCCCCAATGGTGGAACAAACTCCCTCACGACGCCAGGACAGCGGAGTCAATCACCACCTTCCGGAGACACCTGAAACCCCACCTCTTCAAGGAATACCTAGGATAGGGTAAGTAAGGGTAAGTAATCCTTCTCACCCCCCTTCTCACCCCCAACAAGATTTAGATGCAAGTGGCTGTTCCACTGGTTGTCATAAGGTGTATGCACCAATTTGTAAGTCGCTCTGGATAAGAGCGTCTGCTAAATGACTTAAATGTAATGTAATGTAAATGTAATTGCCTTGTGAACGAATTCTGTAACGTTAAAAATAAATGTAACACAGCGGTTGCATTAAGAAGCAGTGTATATTTCTAACTATATGTAGAACATGTATATTTAGTCAAAGTGTATGATGTGTATTGCTTTTATCTGGTGGAGTTATCATAATTTCTCCGGACATTTGAGTAGCATTTTTTGAACATGTCGTCATTGTAAACAGAGATTTATGGATATATATAGCATATTATTGAAAAAAACATAAATGTACTGTGTAACATGTCCTATTACTGTCATCTGATGAAGATTTTCAAAAGGTTAGTGAATTATTTTTTCTTTTAATCCTGCGTTTGTGATTACATATTTTGTTTGACAAAATGGCTATTTAAATTAGCTGTGTCTTTGCTGGTGGTTTGACATAAATATGAGCTATGTTTTCGCCGTAAAACATTTTAGAAATCTGACTTGCTGGCTAGATAAACAAGGTGTTTATGTTTCATTTTGAGCTATTGGACTTGTTAATGTGTGGAGGTTAAATATTTCTAAGAGTATTTTTGCATTCTGTGCGCCACCTTTTTGAGTTGAGTGTGTGGGGGGGGGTGCCCTTGGGAACGTGGTAGTGTGATGTCGTTAACCTTGTTTACTTAAGCTACATATGTTAACGTGGGCTATTTTTAACACTTTTCTGGGATGCTTGATTGTTTTTCTTGCTTTACTGGGAAGCTTCGCAGAGGTAGACATGCTCGGGTTATTTTTATTAGTGCAGGGTGAGATGCACAGTAGACTTCCTGCTAGGGCACACCACATCAGTGCTAACAGTTGAACTCTGGTTCATAGGCACATCATTGCTGTATACAATAGCTGTAGGATCAGTAGAGGCATTCAGGGTAGTTAGACGGACATACATTAGGTTACTTACATTGTGTCTTCCAACGCCCTGGGATCATGTACATTTGCTGAAGCATTATGACAACTCAGTGTCACAATGGTAGGGATTCAATGAGCTGGGCTCGGGTCATTGATAAGTCATTGTCTAAGTGTAGGGATATTGTTATCCACGTCGGCACCAACTATGTTAGGAGGTCACCAAGCGCAACATAGCTTCAGCGTGTTAGGTTCTTGTATTTCAGAGTAAGTAACTCACGGACACTAGAAAGATTGAACCAGGGTTAATTCTTCCCAAAGGATCTGGACAGCTGTAATTCAGACAACCCAACATTTCTCCCATCACAGGTATATATATATTCCCCTTAAGACACTTCTCCTTCTCTCCAATCCTTACATCTTATGGTTCCACAGGAAGTAGTAAACCTTTATTACTCCCTTCAGGGGATCTGACCTCACCTCCTGACCTCAACCCCTCCTTCTGTCTCCCCTATAGCAATCCTTTGATCTCCTCCCGTCCACAGTACATTCCACTGCCACTCTGTTTTTCTACAGATCTCACTCCTTAATATACTCTGCGTCTGATCTATCATGTCTTTAATATCTCAATGTTCAAAATGTTGAATCCAACAGTGTAAATCGGCTCGAAAGATGTGTCGGAATCGAGTATGGTCTCTGGCCCCCTCTCAGTTAGGGGGAGTGATGACCTCTACAGCAGTCTCACAACTCGATCGCTGGTTGAAAACTGTTTTCTGCCCCTCCCAAAAGATAGACTTTGTAGATAATGGCCCTCTTTCTGGGACTCACCCACAAACAGGACCAAGCCTGGCCTGCTGAGGAGTGACGGACTCCATCCTAGCTGGAAGGGTGCTCTCATCTTATCTGTCAGCATAGACGTGCTCTAACTCCTCTAGCGCCACAATGAAATAGGGTGCAGGCCAGGCAGCAGGCTGTTAGCCAGCCTGCCAGCTTAGTGGAGTCTGCCACTAGCACAGTCAGTATAGTCAGCTATTTTTGACTCTCTCTCTCTCTCTAACGCACCTGCTGTCTCGACCTCTGATTGCTCGGCTATGAAAAGCCGAGATACTCCTGAGATACTGACCTGTTGCTCCCTCTACAACCACTGTGATTATTATTTGACCCTGCTGCTCATCTATGAACGTCTGAACATCTTGAAGAACAATCTGGCCTTTATGGCCATGTACTTTATACTGTAAACCTCCACCCGGTACAGCCAGGGGAGGACTGGCCACCCCTCGGAGGCTGGTTCCTCTCTGGGTTTCTTCCTAGGCTCCTGGCTTTCTAGGGAGTTTTGTCCTAGCCACCGTGCTTCTACATCTGCATTGTTTGCTGGGGTTTTAGGCTGGGTTTCTGTACAGCACTGTGAGATATCTGCTGATGTTAAAAAGGGCTTCGTAAATATATTTAATTGATTGATGAATGAACATAATACTGGAGATTGCAACGATGATTAACAATTTTGTTTGTCCAAAAACATCCAATTGATGTACAGATCAATTTATTTAAACTATCCTGCTGTCCATCTACCAACATGTTACAATGTATGTCCATGGTGAGCATGCTTATTATTCCCCAACCAAGGACTTCCTAAATGACTGGCTGTTGGGCCCAATACAACCTACCCATAACCAAACACATCCCATTGAGCTGTAATTTCTGCAAGAAAAACAGCATAACTACCGGATCAGATGTCAGGAGGCCCATTATTATTACTGAATAGACCCATTATTATTACTGAATGGACCCATTATTATTACTGAATAGACCCATCATGTTTACTGAATAGACCCATTATTATTACTGAATAGACCCATCATGTTTACTGAATAGACCCATTATTATTACTGAATAGACCCATTATTATTACTGAATAGACCCATTATTATTACTGAATAGACCCATTATTATTACTGAATAGACCCATTACTATTACTGAATAGACCCATTATTATTACTGAATGGACCCATTATTATTACTGAATAGACCCATCATGTTTACTGAATAGACCCATTATTATTACTGAATAGACCCATCATGTTTACTGAATAGACCCATTATTATTACTGAATAGACCCATTATTATTACTGAATAGACCCATTATTATTACTGAATAGACCCATTATTATTACTGAATAGACCCATTACTATTACTGAATAGATCCATTATTATTACTGAATAGACCCATTATTATTACTGAATAGACCCATTATTATTACTGAATAGACCCATTATTATTACTGAATAGACCCATTATTATTACTGAATAGACCCATTATTATTACTGAATAGACCCATTATTATTACTGAATAGACCCATCATGTTTACTGAATAGACCCATTATTATTACTGAATAGACCCATTATTATTACTGAATAGACCCATTATTATTACTGAATAGATCCATTATTATTACTGAATAGACCCATGATTATCACTGAATAGACCCATTATTATTTCTGAGTGGAATAGACCCATCATGTTTACTGAATGGACCCATCATGTTTACTGAATAGACCCATTATTATTACTGAATAGACCCATTATTATTACTGAATAGACCCATTATTATTACTGAATAGACCCATTATTATTACTGAATAGATCCATTATTATTACTGAATAGACCCATTATTATTACTGAATAGACCCATCATGTTTACTGAATAGACCCATTATTATTACTGAATAGATCCATTATTATTACTGAATAGACCCATGATTATCACTGAATAGACCCATTATTATTTCTGGAGTGGAATAGACCCATCATGTTTACTGAATGGACCCATCATGTTTACTGAATAGACCCATTATTATTACTGAATAGACCCATTATTATTACTGAATAGACCCATTATTATTACTGAATAGACCCATCATGTTTACTGAATGGACCCATCATGTTTACTGAATGGACCCATCATGTTTACTGAATAGACCCATTATTATTACTGATTAGACCCATTATTATTACTGAATGACCCATTATTATTACTGAATAGACCCATTATTATTACTGAATAGACCCATTATTATTACTGAATAGACCCATTATTATTACTGAATAGACCCATTATTATTACTGAATAGACCCATTATTATTACTGAATAGACCCATTATTATTACTGAATAGATCCATTATTATTACTGAATAGACCCATGATTATCACTGAATAGACCCATTATTATTTCTGAGTGGAATAGACCCATCATGTTTACTGAATGGACCCATCATGTTTACTGAATAGACCCATTATTATTACTGAATAGACCCATTATTATTACTGAATAGACCCATTATTATTACTGAATAGACCCATTATTATTACTGAATAGACCCATTATTATTACTGAATAGACCCATCATGTTTACTGAATGGACCCATCATGTTTACTGAATAGACCCATTATTATTACTGAATAGACCCATTATTATTACTGAATAGACCCATTATTATTACTGAATAGACCCATTATTATTACTGAATAGATCCATTATTATTACTGAATAGACCCATTATTATTACTGAATAGACCCATTATTATTACTGAATAGATCCATTATTATTACTGAATAGACCCATTATTATTACTGAATAGACCCATCATGTTTACTGAATAGACCCATTATTATTACTGAATAGACCCATCATTATTATTGAATAGACCCATTATTATTACTGAATAGATCCATTATTATTATTGAATAGACCCATCATGTTTACTGAATAGACCCATTATTATTACTGAATAGACCCATCATTATTACTGAATAGACCCATCATGTTTACTGAATAGATCCATTATTATTACTGAATAGACCGATTATTATTACTGAATAGATCCATTATTACTACTGAATAGACCCATCATGTTTACTGAATAGACCCATTATTATTACTGAATAGACCCATGATTATTACTGAATAGACCCATTATTATTACTGAATAGACCCATTATTATTACTGAATAGACCCATCATGTTTACTGAATAGACCCATTATTATTACTGAATAGACCCATCATGTTTACTGAATGGACCCATCATGTTTACTGAATGGACCCATTATTATTACTGAATAGACCCATTATTATTACTGAATAGACCCATCATGTTTACTGAATAGACCCATTATTATTACTGAATGGACCCATTATTATTACTGAATAGACCCATCATGTTTACTGAATAGACCCATCATTATTACTGAATAGACCCATTATTATTACTGAATAGACCCATTATTATTTCTGAGTGGAATAGACCCATCATGTTTACTGAATAGACCCATTATTATTACTGAATAGACCCATTATTATTACTGAATAGACCCATCATGTTTACTGAATAGACCCATTATTATTACTGAATGGACCCATTATTATTACTGAATAGACCCATCATGTTTACTGAATAGACCCATCATTATTACTGAATAGACCCATTATTATTTCTGAGTGGAATAGACCCATCATGTTTACTGAATAGACCCATTATTATTACTGAATAGACCCATTATTATTACTGAATAGACCCATCATGTTTACTGAATAGACCCATTATTATTACTGAATGGACCCATTATTATTACTGAATAGACCCATCATGTTTACTGAATAGACCCATCATTATTACTGAATAGACCCATTATTATTACTAAATATACCCATTATTATTACTGAATAGACCAATTATTACTACTGAATAGACCCATTATTATTATTGAATAGATGGAAAAATTGACTCAACCAATAAGATACCAAAGAGCCAAAGAGATATTTACATATTTCTGGTCTTAACAATCACCTACCAGAGAGGCAAAGACGAATTTTTGGTCTTTCTCCTGTAGGAAGACGACGATATCAGAGAGAAGCATGGCAGTTACATCTAGAGAGAGGAGACCAGAGGTAAGGGTTAGATATCAGAGAAAGCATGGCAGTTACATCTAGAGAGGGAGACCAGAGGTTAGAGGTCAGGGTTAGATATCAGAGAGAAGCATGGCAGTTACATCTAGAGAGAGGAGACCAGAGGTTAGAGGTCAGGGTTAGATATCAGAGAGAAGCATGGCCCGTTACATCTAGAGAGAGGAGACCAGAGGTTAGAGGTCAGGGTTAGATATCAGAGAGAAGCATGGCAGTTACATCTAGAGAGAGGAGACCAGAGGTTAGAGGTCAGGGTTAGATATCAGAGAGAAGCATGGCTGTTACATGTAGAGAGAGGAGACCAGAGGTTAGAGGTCAGGGTTAGATATCAGAGAGAAGCATGGCTGTTACATCTAGAGAGAGGAGACCAGAGGTTAGAGGTCAGGGTTAGATATCAGAGAGAGGCATGGCCCGTTACATCTAGAGAGAGGAGACCAGAGGTTAGAGGTCAGGGTTAGATATCAGAGAGAGGCATGGCTGTTACATCTAGAGAGAGGAGACCAGAGGTTAGAGGTCAGGGTTAGATATCAGAGAGAAGCATGGCTGTTACATCTAGAGAGAGGAGACCAGAGGTTAGAGGTCAGGGTTAGATATCAGAGAGAAGCATGGCTGTTACATCTAGAGAGAGGAGACCAGAGGTTAGGAGGTCAGGGTTAGATATCAGAGAAGCATGGCCCGTTACATCTAGAGAGAGGAGACCAGTAGAGGTCAGGGTTAGATATCAGAGAGAAACATGGCTGTTACATCTAGAGAGGAGACCAGAGGTTAGAGGTCAGGGTTAGATATCAGAGAGAAGCATGGCTGTTACATCTAGAGAGAGGAGACCAGAGGTTAGAGGTCAGGGTTAGATATCAGAGAGAAGCATGGCCCGTTACATCTAGAGAGAGGAGACCAGAGGTTAGAGGTCAGGGTTAGATATCAGAGAGAAGCATGGCCAGTTACATCTAGAGAGGAGACCAGAGGTTAGAGGTCAGGGTTAGATATCAGAGAGAAGCATGGCCAGTTACATCTAGAGAGAGGAGACCAGAGGTTAGAGGTCAGGGTTAGATATCAGAGAGAAGCATGGCCCGTTACATCTAGAGAGGAGACCAGAGGTTAGAGGTCAGGGTTAGATATCAGAGAAGCATGGCTGTTACATCTAGAGAGAGGAGACCAGAGGTTAGAGGTCAGGGTTAGATATCAGAGAGAAGCATGGCAGTTACATCTAGAGAGAGGAGACCAGAGGTTAGAGGTCAGGGTTAGATATCAGAGAGAAGCATGGCCCGTTACATCTAGAGAGAGGAGACCAGAGGTTAGAGGTCAGGGTTAGATATCAGAGAGAAGCATGGCTGTTACATCTAGAGAGGAGACCAGAGGTTAGAGGTCAGGGTTAGATATCAGAGAGAAGCATGGCAGTTACATCTAGAGAGAGAGACCAGAGGTTAGAGGTCAGGGTTAGATATCAGAGAAGCATGGCAGTTACATCTAGAGAGAGGAGACCAGAGGTTAGAGGTCAGGGTTAGATATCAGAGAGAAGCATGGCAGTTACATCTAGAGAGAGGAGACCAGAGGTTAGAGGTCAGGGTTAGATATCAGAGAGAGCATGGCCCGTTACATCTAGAGAGAGGAGACCAGAGGTTAGAGGTCAGGGTTAGATATCAGAGAGAAGCATGGCAGTTACATCTAGAGAGAGAGACCAGAGGTTAGAGGTCAGGGTTAGATATCAGAGAGAAGCATGGCCCGTTACATCTAGAGAGGAGACCAGAGGTTAGAGGTCAGGGTTAGATATCAGAGAGAAGCATGGCCCGTTACATCTAGAGAGAGGAGACCAGAGGTTAGAGGTCAGGGTTAGATATCAGAGAGAAGCATGGCCCGTTACATCTAGAGAGAGGAGACCAGAGGTTAGAGGTCAGGGTTAGATATCAGAGAGAAGCATGGCTGTTACATCTAGAGAGAGGAGACCAGAGGTTAGAGGTCAGGGTTAGATATCAGAGAGAAGCATGGCAGTTACATCTAGAGAGAGGAGACCAGAGGTTAGAGGTCAGGGTTAGATATCAGTGATATTGGTGTCCTCCTCACCCTTGAGTTTCCCCTGTGAGTTCTTCAGCTGCAGAGGTCCATCATACAGCAATCTTCTCCCTCTGAGCAGGTCCTCTCTAGCAAACATCTGACCGCTCTTCATCCTCATAATGGACTTGCTGTCTGTTCGGCTGTAGATGTCCTTCAGCCTCCTCTTCTTCTCATGCTCGTTCACCTAGCAACATGACAATTATTATCGTAGGTCAGGTCACCTAGCAACATGACAATTATTATCGTAGGTCAGGTCACCTAGCAACATGACAATTATTACCATAGGTCAGTTCACCTGTTATTAATACATTATTAACAGATTTCAGTTGACCTAATATGAATAAATTATTATTAGATTACCTTGCTGTCCACTGCAGTGATGACCTCCTTGACCTGGTATAGAGCATCACTCAGGTCATCATGGTCTTCCTCATTCTCTGTGGGGAGAGGATGGTCAAAGTACACACACACACACACACACACACACACACACACACACACACACACACACACACACACACACACACACACACACACACACACACACACACACACACACACACAAGAATTAAAGAAAGATACAAACAAGGTTAGTGTCATTCTAGATGAAGCTCCACCTCCTCCTCCTCCTCCTCCTCCTCCTCCTCCTCCTCCTCCTCTCTTCATTCTAGATGAAGCTCCACCATGTGGTCAGTATAACAGACAGTTTCCTCCTCCTCCTCCTCCTCCTCCTCCTCCTCCTCCTCCTCATCCTCCCTGCATTCTAGATGAAGCTCCACCATGTGGTCAGTATAACAGACAGTTTCCTCCTCCTCCTCCTCCTCCTCCTCCTCCTCCTCCTCCTCCTCCTCCTCCTCTCTTCATTCTAGATGAAGCTCCACCATGTGGTCAGTATAACAGACAGTTTCCTCCTCCTCCTCCTCCTCCTCCTCTCTTCATTCTAGATGAAGCTCCACCATGTGGTCAGTATAACAGACAGTCTCCTCCTCCTCCTCCTCCTCTCTTCATTCATCTTCGAAAAGCACTGCTAAGAAGGACTGAGTCCCAAATAGCACCCTATTCCAAATATACCTCTTGCCTTTTTCCACATTTTATTGTTTTACATTTTGAATAAAACAATTATTAACTTAGATTTTCTTTGTCACTGGTCTACACACAGTACCCCATAATGTCACTGGTCTACACACAGTACCCCATAATGTCACTGGTCTACACACAGTACCCCATAATGTTACTGGTCTACACACAGTACCCCATAATGTCACAGGTCTACACACAGTACCCTATAATGTCACTGGTCTACACACAGTACCCCATAATATCACTGGTCTACACACAGTACCCCATAATGTCACTGGTCTACACACAGTACCCCATAATGTCACTGGTCTACACACAGTACCCCATAATGTCACTGGTCTACACACAGTACCCCATAATGTCACTGGTCTACACACAGTACCCTATAATGTCACTGGTCTACACACAGTACCCTATAATGTCACTGGTCTACACACAGTACCCCATAATATCACTGGTCTACACACAATACCCCATAATGTCACTGGTCTACACACACAGTACCCCATAATGTCACTGGTCTACACACAGTACCCCATAATGTCACTGGTCTACACACAGTACCCCATAATGTCACTGGTCTACACACAGTACCCCATAATGTCACTGGTCTACACACAATACCCCATAATGTCACTGGTCTACACACAATACCCCATAATGTCACTGGTCTACACACAATACCCCATAATGTCACTGGTCTACACACATACCCCATAATGTCACTGGTCTACACACAATACCCCATAATGTCACTGGTCTACACACAATACCCATAATGTCACTGGTCTACACACAGTACCCCATAATGTCACTAGTCTACACACAGTACCCCATAATGTCACTGGTCTACACACAGTACCCCATAACGTCACTGGTCTACACACAGTACCCCATAATGTCACTGGTCTACACACAATACCCCATAATGTCACTGGTCTACACACAGTACCCCATAATGTCACTGGTCTACACACAGTACCCCATAATGTCACTGGTCTACACACACATACCCCATAATGTCACTGGTCTACACACAATACCCCATAATGTCACTGGTCTACACACAATACCCCATAATGTCACTGGTCTACACACAGTACCCCATAATGTCACTGGTCTACACACAGTACCCCATAATGTCACTGGTCTACACACAATACCCCATAATGTCACTGGCCTCATAATGTCACTGGTCTACACACAGTACCCCATAATGTCAATGGTCTACACACAGTACCCCCATAATGTCACTGGTCTACACACAGTACCCCATAATGTCACTGGTCTACACACAATACCCCATAATTTCACTGGTCTACACACAGTACACCATAATGTCACTGGTCTACACACATACCCCATAATGTCACTGGTCTACACACAATACCCCATAATGTCACTGGCCTCATAATGTCACTGGTCTACACACAGTACCCCATAATGTCATTGGTCTACACACAGTACCCCATAATGTCACTGGTCTACACACAGTACCCCATAATGTCACTGGTCTACACACAATACCCCATAATGTCACTGGTCTACACACAATACCCCATAATGTCACTGGTCTACACACAGTACACCATAATGTCACTGGTCTACACACAATACCCCATAATGTCACTGGTCTACACACAATACCCCATAATGTCACTGGTCTACACACAATACCCCATAATGTCACTGGTCTACACACAATACCCCATAATGTCACTGGTCTACACACAGTACCCCATAATGTCACTGGTCTACACACAGTACCCCATAATGTCACTGGTCTACACACAGTACCCCATAACGTCACTGGTCTACACACAGTACCCCATAATGTCACTGGTCTACACACAATACCCCATAATGTCACTGGTCTACACACAGTACCCCATAATGTCACTGGTCTACACACAGTACCCCATAATGTCACTGGTCTACACACACAATACCCCATAATGTCACTGGTCTACACACAATACCCCATAATGTCACTGGTCTACACACAATACCCCATAATGTCACTGGTCTACACACAGTACCCCATAATGTCACTGGTCTACACACAGTACCCCATAATGTCACTGGTCTACACACACAGTACCCCATAATGTCACTGGTCTACACACAGTACCCCATAATGTCACTGGTCTACACACACAGTACCCCATAATGTCACTGGTCTACACACACAGTACCCCATAATGTCACTGGTCTACACACAGTACCCCATAATGTCACTGGTCTACACACAATACCCCATAATGTCACTGGCCTCATAATGTCACTGGTCTACACACAGTACCCCATAATGTCAATGGTCTACACACAGTACCCCATAATGTCACTGGTCTACACACAATACCCCATAATGTCACTGGTCTACACACAGTACCCCATAATGTCACTGGTCTACACACAGTACCCCATAACGTCACTGGTCTACACACAGTACCCCATAATGTCACTGGTCTACACACAATACCCCATAATGTCACTGGTCTACACACAGTACCCCATAATGTCACTGGTCTACACACACAGTACCCCATAATGTCACTGGTCTACACACACACAGTACCCCATAATGTCATTGGTCTACACACAATACCCCATAATGTCACTGGTCTACACACAATACCCCATAATGTCACTGGTCTACACACAGTACCCCATAATGTCACTGGTCTACACACAGTACCCCATAATGTCACTGGTCTACACACACAGTACCCCATAATGTCACTGGTCTACACACAGTACCCCATAATGTCACTGGTCTACACACAGTACCCCATATAATGTCACTGGTCTACACACAGTACCCCATAATGTCACTGGTCTACACACACAGTACCCCATAATGTCACTGGTCTACACACACAGTACCCCATAATGTCACTGGTCCCCATAATGTCACTGGTCTACACACAGTACCCCATAATGTCACTGGTCTACACACAATACCCCATAATGTCACTGGCCTCATAATGTCACTGGTCTACACACAGTACCCCATAATGTCAATGGTCTACACACAGTACCCCATAATGTCACTGGTCTACACACAATACCCCATAATGTCACTGGTCTACACACAGTACACCATAATGTCACTGGTCTACACACAATACCCCATAATGTCACTGGTCTACACACAATACCCCATAATGTCACTGGCCTCATAATGTCACTGGTCTACACACAGTACCCCATAATGTCAATGGTCTACACACAGTACCCCATAATGTCACTGGTCTACACACAGTACCCCATAATGTCACTGGTCTACACACAATACCCCATAATGTCACTGGTCTACACACAGTACCCCATAATGTCACTGGTCTACACACAATACCCCATAATGTCACTGGTCTACACACAATACCCCATAATGTCACTGGTCTACACACAGTACCCCATAATGTCACTGGTCTACACACAGTACCCCATAATGTCACTGGTCTACACACAGTACCCCATAATGTCACTGGTCTACACACAGTACCCCATAATGTCACTGGTCGACACACACAATACCCCATAATGTCACTGGTCTACACACAATACCCCATAATGTCACTGGTCTACACACAGTACCCCATAATGTCACTGGTCTACACACAATACCCCATAATGTCACTGGTCTACACACAATACCCCATAATGTCACTGGTCTACACACAATACCCCATAACAATCACGGTGTGCAACGCTCATAGAGACTCCCAGCTCTTAGAGACTTGCACAGAAAGAATCCCAGCTCTTAGAGACTTAGTCAGAAAGACTCCCAGCTCGTAGAGACTTAGTCAGAAAGACTCCCAGCTCTTAGAGACTTACCCAGAAAGACTCCCAGCTCTTAGAGACTTAGTCAGAAAGACTCCCAGCTCTTAGAGACTTAGTCAGAAAGACTCCCAGCTCTTAGAGACTTAGTCAGAAAGACTCCCAGCTCTTAGAGACTTAGTCAGAAAGACTCCCAGCTCTTAGAGACTTAGTCAGAAAGACTCCCAGCTCTTAGAGACTTAGTCAGAAAGACTCCCAGCTCTTAGAGACTTAGTCAGAAAGACTCCCAGCTCGTAGTGACTTAGTCAGAAAGACCCCAGCTCGTAGAGACTTAGTCAGAAAGACTCCCAGCTCTGAGAGACTTAGTCAGAAAGACTCCCAGCTCTTAGAGACTTACACAGAAAGACTCCCAGCTCTTAGAGACTTAGTCAGAAAGACTCCCAGCTCTTAGAGACTTAGTCAGAAAGACTCCCAGCTCTTAGAGACTTACCCAGAAAGACTCCCAGCTCTTAGAGACTTAGTCGGAAATACTCCCAGCTCTTAGAGACTTAGTTAGAAAGACTCCCAGCTCTTAGAGGCTTAGTCAGAAAGACTCCCAGCTCGTAGAGACTTACACAGAAAGACTCCCAGCTCTTAGAGACTTACCCAGAAAGACTCCCAGCTCTTAGAGACTTAGTCAGAAATACTCCCAGCTCTTAGAGACTTAGTTAGAAAGACTCCCAGCTCTTAGAGACTTAGTTAGAAAGACTCCCAGCTCTTAGAGACTTACACAGAAAGACACCCAGCTCTTAGAGACTTACCCAGAAAGACTCCCAGCTCTTAGAGACTTAGTCAGAAATACTCCCAGCTCTTAGAGACTTAGTTAGAAAGACTCCCAGCTCTTAGAGACTTAGTTAGAAAGACTCCCAGCTCTTAGAGACTTAGTTAGAAAGACTCCCAGCTCTTAGAGACTTAGTCAGAAAGACTCCCAGCTCTTAGAGACTTAGTCAGAAATACTCCCAGCTCTTAGAGACTTAGTCAGAAAGACTCCCAGCTCTTAGAGACTTAGTTAGAAAGACTCCCAGCTCTTAGAGACTTAGTTAGAAAGACTCCCAGCTCTTAGAGACTTAGTCAGAAAGACTCCCAGCTCTTAGAGACTTAGTCAGAAATACTCCCAGCTCTTAGAGACTTAGTCAGAAATACTCCCAGCTCTTAGAGACTTAGTTAGAAAGACTCCCAGCTCTTAGAGACTTAGTTAGAAAGACTCCCAGCTCTTAGAGACTTAGTTAGAAAGACTCCCAGCTCTTAGAGACTTAGTCAGAAAGACTCCCAGCTCTTAGAGACTTAGTCAGAAAGACTCCCAGCTCTTAGAGACTTACCCAGAAAGACTCCCAGCTCTTAGAGACTTAGTCAGAAAGACTCCCAGCTCTTAGAGACTTAGTTAGAAAGACTCCCAGCTCTTAGAGACTTACCCAGAAAGACTCCCAGCTCTTAGAGACTTACCCAGAAAGACTCCCAGCTCTTAGAGACTTAGTCAGAAAGACTCCCAACTGATTTATATGTGTATTTCACAGCTTTGTCTCTGAGCTCTACGGACAATTCCTTCAACCTCATGGCTTGGTTTCTACTCTGATATGCACTTTCGACTGTGGGACCTTATATAGACAGGTTTGTGCCTTTCCAAGTCATGTCACATCAGTAGAATTTACCACAGGTAGAGTCCAATCAAGTTGTAGAAACATCTCAAGGATGATCAATGGAAACAGGATGCATACTTATGTAAATAAAATATTTCTGTTATAAAACATTTAAATACATTTCTAAAACCTGTTATTGCATTTTCATTATGGAGTATTGTGTGTAAATTGATGAGGAACAATATATATTTTAAATTTTTTAAATGTTTTAATCTTTATTTAACTAGGCAAGTCAGTTAAGAACAAATTCTTATTTTCAATGACGGCCTAGGAACAGTGGGTTAACTGCCTGTTCAGGGGCAGAACAACAGATTTGTACCTTGTCAGCTCAGGGGTTTGAACTTGCAACCTTCCGGTTACTAGTCCAATGCTCTAGTCTAACCACTAGGCTACCCTGCCACCCCGAATAAGGCTGTAATGTAATAAAATGTGTGAGAGGACAATGTGAAGTCCACAGTGATGTGGACACCGAGGAACTTAAAGCTCTTGACCCTCTCCACTGCGTCCTTGTGGATGGGGGTGGGGGTGAGGGTGTGGATGGGGGTGAGGGTGTGCACCCACCCCTGTTACCTGTACTCCACGATCCACTCCTTGGTCTTGCTGATGTTGAGAGAGAGGTTGTTGTCATGGCACCACACTGCCAGTTCTCTGACCTCCTCCCTGTTGTCCACGACCAGCTCCTTGGTCTTGTTGACGTTGAGAGAGAGGTTGTTGTCATGGCACCACACTGCCAGGGTTCTGACCTCCTCCCTGTAGTCCACGACCAGCTCCTTGGTCTTGTTGACGTTGAGAGAGAGGTTGTTGTCATGGCACCACACTGTCAGTTCTCTGACCTCCTCCCTGTAGTCCAGGACCTGCTCCTTGGTCTTGTTGACGTTGAGAGAGAGGTTGTTGTCATGGCACCACACTGTCAGGGTTCTGACCTCCTCCCTGTAGTCCAGGACCTGCTCCTTGGTCTTGTTGACGTTGAGAGAGAGGTTGTTGTCATGGCACCACACTGCCAGGGTTCTGACCTCCTCCCTGTAGTCCAGGACCTGCTCCTTGGTCTTGTTGACGTTGAGAGAGAGGTTGTTGTCATGGCACCACACTGTCAGTTCTCTGACCTCCTCCCTGTAGTCCAGGACCTGCTCCTTGGTCTTGTTGACGTTGAGAGAGAGGTTGTTGTCATGGCACCACACTGCCAGGGTTTTGACCTCCTCCCTGTAGTCCAGGACCTGCTCCTTGGTCTTGTTGACGTTGAGAGAGAGGTTGTTGTCATGGCACCACACTGTCAGGGTTCTGACCTCCTCCCTGTAGTCCAGGACCAGCTCCTTGGTCTTGTTGACGTTGAGAGAGAGGTTGTTGTCATGGCACCACACTGCCAGGTTCTGACCTCCTCCCTGTAGTCCAGAACCTGCTCCCTGGTCTTGCTGACATTGAGAGAGTTTGTTGTCATGGCACCACACTGCCAGGGTTCTGACCTCCTCCCTGTTGTCCACGACCAGCTCCTTGGTCTTGTTGACGTTGAGAGAGAGGTTGTTGTCATGGCACCACACTGCCAGGGCTCTGACCTCCTCCCTGTAGTCCAGGACCTGCTCCTTGGTCTTGCTGACGTTGAGAGAGAGGTTGTTGTCATGGCACCATACTGCCAGTTCTCTGACCTCCTCCCTGTTGTCCACGACCTGCTCCTTGGTCTTGTTGACGTTGAGAGAGAGGTTGTTGTCATGGCACCACACTGCCAGGGTTCTGACCTCCTCCCTGTTGTCCACGACCAGCTCCTTGGTCTTGTTGACGTTGAGAAAGAGGTTGTTGTCATGGCACCACACTGTCAGTTCTCTGACCTCCTCCCTGTAGTCCAGGACCTGCTCCTTGGTCTTGTTGACGTTGAGAGAGAGGTTGTTGTCATGGCACCACACTGTCAGGGTTCTGACCTCCTCCCTGTAGTCCAGGACCAGCTCCTTGGTCTTGTTGACGTTGAGAGAGAGGTTGTTGTCATGGCACCACACTGTCAGGGTTCTGACCTCCTCCCTGTAGTCCAGGACCAGCTCCTTGGTCTTGTTGACGTTGAGAGAGAGGTTGTTGTCATGGCACCACACTGTCAGGGTTCTGACCTCCTCCCTGTAGTCCAGGACCTGCTCCTTGGTCTTGTTGACGTTGAGAGAGAGGTTGTTGTCATGGCACCACACTGTCAGTTCTCTGACCTCCTCCCTGTAGTCCAGGACCTGCTCCCTGGTCTTGTTGATGTTGAGAGAGAGGTTGTTGTCATGGCACCACACTGTCAGTTCTCTGACCTCCTCCCTGTAGTCCACGACCAGCTCCTTGGTCTTGTTGACGTTGAGAGAGGTTGTTGTCATGGCACCACACTGTCAGGTTCTGACCTCCTCCCTGTAGTCCAGGACCTGCTCCTGCTGTCAGTTCTCTGACCTCCTCCCTGTAGTCCAGGACCTGCTCCTGGTCTTGTTGACGTTGAGAGAGAGGTTGTTGTCATGGCACCACACTGCCAGGGTTCTGACCTCCTCCCTGTAGTCCAGGACCAGCTCCTTGGTCTTGTTGACGTTGAGAGAGAGGTTGTTGTCATGGCACCACACTGCCAGGGTTCTGACCTCCTCCCTGTAGTCCAGGACCTGCTCCTTGGTCTTGTTGACGTTGAGAGAGAGGTTGTTGTCATGGCACCACACTGCCAGGGTTCTGACCTCCTCCCTGTAGTCCACGACCAGCTCCTTGGTCTTGCTGACGTTGAGAGAGAGGTTGTTGTCATGGCACCACACTGCCAGGGTTCTGACCTCCTCCCTGTAGTCCACGACCAGCTCCTTGGTCTTGTTGACGTTGAGAGAGAGGTTGTTGTCATGGCACCACACTGTCAGTTCTCTGACCTCCTCCCTGTAGTCCAGGACCTGCTCCTTGGTCTTGTTGACGTTGAGAGAGAGGTTGTTGTCATGGCACCACACTGCCAGGGTTCTGACCTCCTCCCTGTAGTCCACGACCAGCTCCTTGGTCTTGTTGACGTTGAGAGAGAGGTTGTTGTCATGGCACCACACTGCCAGGGTTCTGACCTCCTCCCTGTAGTCCACGACCAGCTCCTTGGTCTTGTTGACGTTGAGAGAGAGGTTGTTGTCATGGCACCACACTGCCAGGGTTCTGACCTCCTCTCTGTAGTCCAGGACCTGCTCCCTGGTCTTGTTGACGTTGAGAGAGGTTGTTGTCATGGCACCACACTGCCAGGGTTCTGACCTCCCTGTAGTCCACGACCAGCTCCTTGGTCTTGTTGACGTTGAGAGAGAGGTTGTTGTCATGGCACCACACTGCCAGGGTTCTGACCTCCTCCCTGTTGTCCACGACCAGCTCCTTGGTCTTGTTGACGTTGAGAGAGAGTTGTTGTCATGGCACCACTCTGCCAGGGTTCTGATCTCCTCCCTGTTGTCCAGGACCTGCTCCTTGGTCTTGTTGACGTTGAGAGAGAGGTTGTTGTCATGGCACCACACTGCCAGTTCTCTGACCTCCTCCCTGTTGTCCACGACCTGCTCCTTGGTCTTGTTGACGTTGAGAGAGAGGTTGTTGTCATGGCACCATACTGCCAGTTCTCTGACCTCCTCCCTGTTGTCCACGACCAGCTCCTTGGTCTTGTTGACGTTGAGAGAGGTTGTTGTCATGGCACCACACTGCCAGGGTTCTGACCTCCTCCCTGTAGTCCAGGACCTGCTCCTTGGTCTTGTTGACGTTGAGAGAGAGGTTGTTGTCATGGCACCATACTGCCAGGGTTCTGACCTCCTCCCTGTAGTCCAGGACCTGCTCCTTGGTCTTGTTGACGTTGAGAGAGAGGTTGTTGTCATGGCACCACTCTGCCAGGGTTCTGATCTCCTCCCTGTAGTCCAGGACCTGCTCCTTGGTCTTGTTGACGTTGAGGGAGAGGTTGTTGTCATGGCACCACACTGCCAGGGTTCTGACCTCCTCCCTGTAGTCCAGGACCTGCTCCTTGGTCTTGTTGACGTTGAGGGAGAGGTTGTTGTCATGGCACCACTCTGCCAGGGTTCTGACCTCCCCCTGTAGTCCAGGACCAGCTCCTTGGTCTTGTTGACGTTGAGAGAGAGGTTGTTGTCATGGCACCACACTGCCAGGGTTCTGATGAGGTTGTTGTCATGGCACCACACTGCCAGGTTCTGACCTCCTCCCTGTAGTCCAGGACCTGCTCCTTGGTCTTGTTGACGTTGAGAGAGAGGTTGTTGTCATGGCACCACTCTGCCAGGGTTCTGACCTCCTCCCTGTAGTCCAGGACCTGCTCCTTGGTCTTGTTGACGTTGAGAGAGAGGTTGTTGTCATGGCACCACTCTGCCAGGGTTCTGACCTCCCTGTAGTCCAGGACCTGCTCCTGGTCTTGCTGACGTTGAGAGAGAGGTTGTTGTCATGGCACCACACTGCCAGGGTTCTGATGAGGTTGTTGTCATGGCACCACTCTGCCAGGGTTCTGATCTCCTCCCTATAAGCTGTCTCGTTGTCGTCGGTGATCTGGCCAACCTCCGCCGTGTCGTCAGCAAACTTGATGATGGAGTTCGAGTCGTGCGTGGCTACATGGCTGTGAGGGGCGTTGAGGATCAGTGTGGCATATGTGTTGTTACCTACCCTTACCATCTGGGGGTGCGGCCCGTCAGGAGGTCAGGATCCAGCTGCAGAGGGAGGTGTTCAAGTTGAGTCCTGGGTGTCCGGGATGATGAAGTTGATGTGTGCCTTGACCAGTCTCTCTGTGTGTGTGTGTGTGTGTGTGTGTGTGTGTGTGTGTGTGTGTGTGTGTGTGTGTGTGTGTGTGTGTGTGTGTGTGTGTATACAGAGACCACCTCATCTGTCCAGCAGAGGGCAGGGCAGAGCTGGGGGCAGTGTGTGTGTGTGTATATACAGAGACCACCTCATCTGTCCAGCAGAGGTCAGGGCAGAGCTGGGGGCAGTGTGTGTGTGTGTGTATATACAGAGACCACCTCATCTGTCCAGCAGAGGTCAGGGCAGAGCTGGGGGCAGTGTGTGTGTGTGTGTATATACAGAGACCACCTTATCTGTCCAGCAGAGGGCAGAGCTGGGGGCAGTGTGTGTGTGTGTATATACAGAGACCACCTCATCTGTCCAGCAGAGGTCAGGGCAGAGCTGGGGGCAGTGTGTGTGTGTGTATATACAGAGACCACCTCATCTGTCCAGCAGAGGGCAGGGCAGAGCTGGGGGCGGCAGACAAACCTTTGGTGTGATGTAGTATTCTCTGCATCAGGACGGGGTACTTGGTGATCCTCTGGGTGACTAACAGAATGCATTCTGGGATACCTAGCCTCCGGACGATACTGCTACTCATCTTCTTCTTAAAAGTCACATAATAGGAAGACAGAATTGATGAGATGCAACAGTTAGATGACTAGAAACAGAGATGATATGTGATATTGGTTTAGCTGATGTCTAATGATAATGGATGCTGTAAATGAGTAGTGCACGGTAAGTGCTTACCCTGATGAAGGCCTGGAAGCGTTTGTCTTTGGAGTGCAGCTCCTTGTAGATGTTTACGGCCTCGTTGTGGCGGCTGCAGAACTTCCCGTAGACTCTCTTCATTATCGCTGCTTTGGTCCCTGAGAACTGAAAAACAGCAACGGGCATGATATGTGTTACGTTTCCCCTCTTTCTGTGTTGTGGGTTTGTATGTGTGTGTTTCAGGAAAGGGCTTCCTTGGATTCCAAGCAGCTGATTGGTCGGCCCCATTGCTAATCGGCGCTCTGACCCCGCCCTCTCGTCAGGGGATACAGTTGTCTTCAATTACCGGCTCTTTCTGCAGCTTTAAAAGCCAGTGTTCTTTTGTTAGGAAAAGAGAGCTTCTTCGTATGTGCTGTGTGGTTGTAGGGTTGGTATAAGTTGTATGTGCTGTGTTGGTTGTAGGGTTGGTATAAGTTGTATGTGCTGTGTTGGTTGTAGGGTTGGTATAAGTTGTGTGTGGTTGTAGGGTATAAGTTGTATGTGCTGTGTTGGTTGTAGGGTTGGTATAAGTTGTATGTGGTTGTAGGGTATAAGTTGTATGTGCTGTGTTGGTTGTAGGGTTGGTATAAGTTGTATGTGCTGTGTTGGTTGTAGGGTTGGTATAAGTTGTATGTGCTGTGTTGGTTGTAGGGTTGGTATAAGTTGTATGTGCTGTGTTGGTTGTAGGGTTGGTATAAGTTGTATGTGCTGTGTTGGTTGTAGGGTTGGTATAAGTTGTATGTGCTGTGTTGGTTTGTATAAGTTGTATGTGCTGTCCTTCCAGGACCTCCTCAACTGTCTCTATGATGTGGTGTAGAGAGACAACATGCCCTCCTTCCAGGACCTCCTCAACTGTCTCTATGATGTGGTGTAGAGAGACAACATGACCTCCTTCCAGGACCTCCTCAACTGTCTCTATGATGTGGTGTAGAGAGACACCAGGACCACCTCAACTGTCTCTATGATGTGGTGTAGAGAGACAACATGACCTCCTTCCAGGACCTCCTCAACTGTCTCTATGATGTGGTATAGAGAGACACCAGGACCTCCTCAACTGTCTCTATGATGTGGTATAGAGAGACACCAGGACCTCCTCAACTGTCTCTATGATGTGGTATAGAGAGACACCAGGACCTCCTCAACTGTCTCTATGATGTGGTATAGAGAGACACCAGGACCTCCTCAACTGTCTCTATGATGTGGTATAGAGAGACACCAGGACCTCCTCAACTGTCTCTATGATGTGGTATAGAGAGACAACAGGACCTCCTCAACTGCCTCTATGATGTGGTGTAGAGAGACAACATGCCCTCCTTCCAGGACCTCCTCAACTGTCTCTATGATGTGGTGTAGAGAGACACCAGGACCTCCTCAACTGTCTCTATGATGTGGTGTAGAGAGACAACATGACCTCCTTCCAGGACCTCCTCAACTGTCTCTATGATGTGGTGTAGAGAGACAACATGCCCTCCTTCCAGGACCTCCTCAACTGTCTCTATGATGTGGTGTAGAGAGACACCAGGACCTCCTCAACTGTCTCTATGATGTGTGGGGGGAGGAGGATGTTGTGTTCTGTAGTGTGGTGTTCTGTAGTGTGGTGTTCTGTAGTGTGGTGTTCTGTAGTGTGGTGTTCTGTAGTGTGGTGTTCTGTAGTGTGGTGTTCTGTAGTGTGGTGTTCTGTAGTGTGGTGTTCTGTAGTGTGGTGTTCTGTGGTGTGGTGTTGTGTGGTGTTCTGTGGTGTTCTGTTCTGTAGTGTGGTGTTCTGTAGTGTTCTGTAGTGTAGTGTTCTGTAGTGTGGGCTCTCTCCCTCCTCCAACCTGTGTCTCCAGGATGTCTCCTATCTTGTTGATGATGAATCCTCTGTCCTCCCCCTCCAGCTGGCTCTCTCTCTTCCTCTCCAGGAGACGTGT
The DNA here is from genome assembly GCF_023373465.1 of Oncorhynchus keta. Taxonomy (NCBI): domain Eukaryota; kingdom Metazoa; phylum Chordata; class Actinopteri; order Salmoniformes; family Salmonidae; genus Oncorhynchus; species Oncorhynchus keta. The sequence goes on along the minus strand of NW_026289552.1, from coordinate 22,732 downwards.
CAGGAAGGAGGTGTGGAGGTCCAGGAGCTCCCCCAGGGCAGGGAACAGCCTGTCTACTGTCTGAGGTTCCAGCTGCAGCTTCTTCACAAGACCCTTACTGTACACCTCCATCATGATCAGCAGGGTCCTCACGTGGTGCATCTCTGTCTGCATCAACTCTGGAGGAGGAGAAACAGGGAGGGGTTAAAGGTCAGGAGGGGGAGGTACAGGGAGGGGGAGATACAGGGAGAGAGGGGTTAAAGGTTAGGAGGGGGAGATACAGGGAGAGAGGGGTTAAAGGTTAGGAGGGGGAGATACAGGGAGAGAGGGGTTAAAGGTTAGGAGGGGGAGATACAGGGAGAGAGGGGTTAAAGGTTAGGAGGGGAGATACAGGGAGAGAGGGGTTAAAGGTTAGGAGGGGAGATACAGGGAGAGAGGGGTTAAAGGTTAGGAGGGGGAGATACAGGGAGAGAGGGTTAAAGGTTAGGAGGGGGAGATACAGGGAGAGGGGTTAAAGGTTAGGAGGGGAGATACAGGGAGAGAGGGGTTAAAGGTTAGGAGGGAGATACAGGGAGAGAGGGGTTAAAGGTTAGGAGGGGTAGTAGATACAGGAGAGGGGGTTAAAGGTTAGGAGGGGGAGATACAGGGAGAGAGGGGTTAAAGGTTAGGAGGGGGAGATGCAGGGAGAGAGGGGTTAAGGTTAGGAGGTGGGTAGATGGGTAGTAGTGCATTGTAACTCTAGATAGAGGGGTAGTAGTATGCTGTAACTCTAGATAGAGGGCTGGTAGTATGCTGTAACTCTAGATAGAGGGGTAGTATTGTATTGTAACTCTAGATAGAGGGGTAGTAGTGAGCTGTAACTCTAGATAGAGGGGTAGTAGTATGCTGTACCTCTAGATAGAGGGCTGGTAGTATGCTGTAACTCTAGATAGGAGTAGTAGTGCATTGTAACTCTAGATAGGGGGGTAGTTGTGTATTGCAACTCTAGATAGAGGGGTAGTAGTGCATTGTAACTCTAGATAGAGGGGTAGTAGTGCATTGTAACTCTAGATAGAGGGGTAGTAGTGTATTGTAACTCTAGATAGAGGGGTAGTAGTGCATTGTAACTCTAGATAGAGGGGTAGTAGTGCCTGGTAACTCTAGATAGAGGGGTAGTAGTGCCTGGCAACTCTTGATAGAGGGCTAGTAGTGCATTGTAACTCTAGATAGAGGGGTAGTATTGTAACTCTAGATAGAGGGGTAGTAGTATGCTGTAACTCTAGATAGAGGAGTAGTAGTGCATTGTAACTAGATAGAGGGGTAGTAGTATATTGTAACTCTTGATAGAGGGGTAGTAGTGTGCTGTAACTCTAGATAGAGGGGTAGTAGTGCGCTGGTATAATTCAAGGTAGAGTAGCGTACAGTAGCAGTGTTAGGTACAGTAGCAGTGGTAGGTACAGTAGCAGTGGTAGGTACTGTTGCAGTGGAAGGTACTGTAGCAGTGGTAGGTACAGTAGCAGTGATAGGTGGGGTAGCAGTGGTAGGTACAGTAGCAGTGGTAGGTACAGTAGCAGTGGTAGGTACAGTAGCAGTGGTAGGTACTGTAGCAGTGGTAGGTACTGTAGCAGTGGAAGGTACTGTAGCAGTGGTAGGTAGTGTAGCAGTGGTAGGTACAGTAGCAGTGGTAGGTACAGTAGCAGTGGTAGGTACAGTAGCAGTGGTAGGTACAGTAGCAGTGGTAGGTACAGTAGCAGTGGTAGGTACAGTAGCAGTGGTAGGTACAGTAGCAGTGGTAGGTACTGTAGCAGTGGTAGGTACAGTAGCAGTGGTAGGTACTGTAGCAGTGGTAGGTACTGTAGCAGTGGTAGGTACTGTAGCAGTGGAAGGTACTGTAGCAGTGGAAGGTACTGTAGCAGTGGAAGGTGCAGTGGTAGGTACAGTAGCAGTGGTAGGTACTGGAGCAGTGGTAGGTACAGTAGCAGTGGTAGGTACAGTAGCAGTGGTAGGTACAGTAGCAGTGGTAGGTACAGTAGCAGTGGTAGGTACTGTAGCAGTGGTAGGTACAGTAGCAGTGGTAGGTACAGTAGCAGTGGTAGGTACAGTAGCAGTGGTAGGTACAGTAGCAGGTGTAGGTACTGTAGCAGTGGTAGGTCCTGTAGCATTGGTAGGTGCAGTGGTAGGTACTGTAGCAGTGGTAGGTACAGTAGCAGTGGTAGGTACTGTAGCAGTGGTAGGTGCAGTGGTAGGTACTGTAGCAGTGGTAGGTACAGTAGCAGTGGTAGGTACTGTAGCAGTGGTAGGTACTGTAGCAGTGGTAGGTGCAGTGGTAGGTACTGTAGCAGTGGTAGGTACTGTAGCAGTGGTAGGTACTGTAGCAGTGGTAGGTACAGTAGCAGTGGTAGGTACAGTAGCAGTGGTAGGTACAGTAGCAGTGGTAGGTACAGTAGCAGTGGTAGGTACAGTAGCAGTGGTAGGTACAGTAGCAGTGGTAGGTACTGTAGAAGTGGTAGGTACCGTAGATGACCTCCTGTCTCTTGATGACGTCCTTCTTCAGATGTTTGAGGAAGTTGCTGTCCATAACGTTGCTCCAGGAGTCTGCTTCCAGCTCTTTCAGGTCTTCCTCAAACTCCCCCATTAGCTGACTGTCAATCATCTCTGTGCCTAGATTAAGAAACACAACACTCAGATAGCATTCACAGGTATTTATCTAGACATTATCGTAGACACTATAATCTATAATAATAATATAATTGTGTTTACTATGGACTGTGTGGTGGTGACTGTGGGTTACGTGTGTGTTTACTATGGACTATGTGGTGGTGACTGTGGGTAACGTGTGTGTTTCCTATGGACTATGTGGTGGTGACTGTGGGTAACGTGTGTGTTTACTATGGACTATGTGGTGGTGACTGTGGGTAACGTGTGTGTTTACTATGGACTATGTGATGGTGACTGTGGGTAATGTGTGTGTGTGTGTGTTTACTATGGACTATGTGGTGGTGACTGTGGGTAATGTGTGTGTTTACTATGGACTATGTGGTGGTGACTGTGGGTAACGTGTGTGTGTTTACTATGGACTATGTGATGGTGACTGTGGGTAACGTGTGTGTGTGTGTTTACTATGGACTATGTGATGGTGACTGTGGGTAACGTGTGTGTGTGTTTACTATGGACTGTGTGGTGGTGACTGTGGGTAACGTGTGTGTTTACTATGGACTGTGTGGTGGTGACTGTGGGTAACGTGTTGTGTGTTTACTATGGACTGTGTGGTGGTGACTGTGGGTAACGTGTGTGTTTACTATGGACTATGTGGTGGTGACTGTGGGTAACGTGTGTGTTTACTATGGACTATGTGGTGGTGACTGTGGGTAATGTGTGTGTTTACTATGGACTGTGTGGTGGTGACTGGGGGTAACGTGTGTATGTGTTTACTATGGACTATGTGGTGGTGACTGGGGGTAATGTGTGTGTTTACTATGGACTATGTGATGGTGACTGGGGGTAACGTGTGTGTGTGTTTACTATGGACTATGTGATGGTGACTGTGGGTAACGTGTGTGTGTGTGTTTACTATGGACTATGTGATGGTGACTGTGGGTAATGTGTGTGTTTACTATGGACTGTGTGGTGGTGACTGTGGGTAACGTGTGTGTGTGTGTTTACTATGGACTATGTGATGGTGACTGTGGGTAACGTGTGTATGTGTTTACTATGGACTATGTGGTGGTGACTGTGGGTAACGTGTGTATGTGTTTACTATGGACTATGTGGTGGTGACTGTGGGTAACGTGTGTGTGTGTTTACTATGGACTGTGTGGTGGTGACTGTGGGTAATGTGTGTGTGTGTTTACTATGGACTGTGTGGTGGTGACTGTGGGTAATGTGTGTGTTTACTATGGACTGTGTGGTGGTGACTGTGGGTAACGTGTGTGTTTACTATGGACTGTGTGGTGGTGACTGTGGGTAACGTGTGTATGTGTTTACTATGGACTATGTGGTGGTGACTGTGGGTAACGTGTGTGTTTACTATGGACTATGTGGTGGTGACTGTGGGTAACGTGTGTGTTTACTATGGACTGTGTGGTGGTGACTGTGGGTAATGTGTGTGTTTACTATGGACTGTGTGGTGGTGACTGTGGGTAATGTGTGTATGTGTTTACTATGGACTGTGTGGTGGTGACTGTGGGTAACGTGTGTGTTTACTATGGACTATGTGGTGGTGACTGTGGGTAATGTGTGTATGTGTTTACTATGGACTATGTGGTGGTGACTGTGGGTAATGTGTGTGTTTACTATGGACTGTGTGGTGGTGACTGTGGGTAATGTGTGTATGTGTTTACTATGGACTGTGTGGTGGTGACTGTGGGTAACGTGTGTGTTTACTATGGACTATGTGGTGGTGACTGTGGGTAATGTGTGTATGTGTTTACTATGGACTATGTGGTGGTGACTGTGGGTAACGTGTGTGTTTACTATGGACTATGTGGTGGTGACTGTGGGTAACGTGTGTATGTGTTTACTATGGACTATGTAGTGGTGACTGTGGGTAACGTGTGTGTGTGTTTACTATGGACTATGTGGTGGTGACTGTGGGTAACGTGTGTGTTTACTATGGACTATGTGGTGGTGACTGTGGGTAACGTGTGTATGTTTTACTATGGACTATGTGGTGGTGACTGTGGGTAACGTGTGTATGTGTTTACTATGGACTGTGTGGTGGTGACTGTGGGTAACGTGTGTGTTTACTATGGACTGTGTGGTGGTGACTGGGTAACGTGTGTGTTTACTATGGACTATGTGGTGGTGACTGTGGGTAACGTGTGTGTTTACTATGGACTGTGTGGTGGTGACTGTGGGTAACGTGTGTGTTTACTATGGACTATGTGGTGGTGACTGTGGGTAACGTGTGTGTTTACTATGGACTGTGTGGTGGTGACTGTGGGTAACGTGTGTGTTTACTATGGACTATGTGGTGGTGACTGTGGGTAACGTGTGTGTTTACTATGGACTGTGTGGTGGTGACTGTGGGTAACGTGTGTGTTTACTATGGACTATGTAGTGGTGACTGTGGGTAACGTGTGTGTTTACTATGGACTATGTGGTGGTGACTGTGGGTAACGTTTGTGTTTACTATGGACTATGTGGTGGTGACTGTGGGTAACGTGTGTGTTTACTATGGACTATGTGGTGGTGACTGTGGGTAATGTGTGTGTTTACTATGGACTATGTGGTGGTGACTGTGGGTAACGTGTGTGTGTGTTTACTATGGACTATGTGGTGGTGACTGTGGGTAACGTGTGTGTTTACTATGGACTGTGTGGTGGTGACTGTGGGTAACGTGTGTGTGTGTTTACTATGGACTATGTGGTGGTGACTGGGGGTAACGTGTGTATGTGTTTACTATGGACTATGTGGTGGTGACTGTGGGTAACGTGTGTGTGTGTGTTTACTATGGACTATGTGGTGATGACTGTGGGTAACGTGTGTGTTTACTATGGACTGTGTGGTGGTGACTGTGGGTAACGTGTGTGTTTACTATGGACTATGTGGTGGTGACTGTGGGTAACGTGTGTGTGTTTACTATGGACTATGTGGTGGTGACTGTGGGTAACGTGTGTATGTGTTTACTATGGACTATGTGGTGGTGACTGTGGGTAACGTGTGTGTTTACTATGGACTATGTGGTGGTGACTGTGGGTAACGTGTGTGTTTACTATGGACTATGTGGTGGTGACTGTGGGTAACGTGTGTGTTTACTATGGACTGTGTGGTGGTGACTGTGGGTAACGTGTGTGTTTACTATGGACTATGTGGTGGTGACTGTGGGTAACGTGTGTGTTTACTATGGACTATGTGGTGGTGACTGTGGGTAACGTGTGTGTTTACTATGGACTGTGTGGTGGTGACTGTGGGTAACGTGTGTGTGTGTGTGTTTACTATGGACTATGTGGTGGTGACTGGGGGTAACGTGTGTATGTGTTTACTATGGACTATGTGGTGGTGACTGTGGGTAACGTGTGTGTGTGTGTGTTTACTATGGACTATGTGGTGATGACTGTGGGTAACGTGTGTGTTTACTATGGACTGTGTGGTGGTGACTGTGGGTAACGTGTGTGTGTTTACTATGGACTATGTGGTGGTGACTGGGGTAACGTGTGTATGTGTTTACTATGGACTATGTGGTGGTGACTGTGGGTAACGTGTGTATGTGTTTACTATGGACTATGTGGTGGTGACTGTGGGTAACGTGTGTGTTTACTATGGACTATGTGGTGGTGACTGTGGGTAACGGTGTGACTGTGTGTGTGTACTATGGACTATGTGGTGGTGACTGGGGTAACGTGTGTGTGTTTACTATGGACTATGTGGTGGTGACTGTGGGTAACGTGTGTGTGTTGTGTTTACTATGGACTATGTGGTGGTGACTGTGGGTAACGTGTGTGTTTACTATGGACTGTGTGGTGGTGACTGTGGGTAACGTGTGTGTGTGTGTGTGTTTACTATGGACTATGTGGTGGTGACTGTGGGTAACGTGTGTATGTGTGTGTTTACTATGGACTATGTGGTGGTGACTGTGGGTAACGTGTGTGTTTACTATGGACTGTGTGGTGGTGACTGTGGGTAACGTGTGTGTGTGTGTGTGTTTACTATGGACTATGTGGTGGTGACTGTGGGTAACGTGTGTATGTGTTTACTATGGACTATGTGGTGGTGACTGTGGGTAACGTGTGTGTGTTTACTATGGACTGTGTGGTGGTGACTGTGGGTAACGTGTGTGTGTTTACTATGGACTGTGTGGTGGTGACTGTGGGTAACGTGTGTGTTTACTATGGACTATGTGGTGGTGACTGGGTAACGTGTGTATGTGTTTACTATGGACTATGTGGTGGTGACTGTGGGTAACGTGTGTATGTGTTTACTATGGACTATGTGGTGGTGACTGTGGGTAACGTGTGTGTGTGTGTGTTTACTATGGACTGTGTGGTGGTGACTGTGGGTAACGTGTGTGTGTGTGTTTACTATGGACTATGTGGTGGTGACTGTGGGTAACGTGTGTGTTTACTATGGACTGTGTGGTGGTGACTGTGGGTAACGTGTGTGTTTACTATGGACTATGTGGTGGTGACTGTGGGTAACGTGTGTATGTGTTTTTACTATGGACTATGTGGTGGTGACTGTGGGTAACGTGGTACTATGGACTGTGTGGTGGTGACTGTGGGTAACGTGTGTGTTACTATGGACTATGTGGTGGTGACTGTGGGTAACGTGTGTATGTGTTTACTATGGACTATGTGGTGGTGACTGTGGGTAACGTGTGTGTGTTTACTATGGACTGTGTGGTGGTGACTGTGGGTAACGTGTGTGTTTACTATGGACTATGTGGTGGTGACTGTGGGTAACGTGTGTGTGTTACTATGGACTATGTGGTGGTGACTGTGGGTAACGTGTGTGTGTTTACTATGGACTATGTGGTGGTGACTGTGGGTAACGTGTGTGTTTTACTATGGACTGTGTGGTGGTGACTGTGGGTAACGTGTGTGTGTTTACTATGGACTGTGTGGTGGTGACTGTGGGTAACGTGTGTGTGTTTACTATGGACTGTGTGGTGGTGACTGTGGGTAACGTGTGTGTTTACTATGGACTGTGTGGTGGTGACTGTGGGTAACGTGTGTGTGTGTTTACTATGGACTATGTGGTGGTGACTGGGGGTAACGTGTGTATGTGTTTACTATGGACTGTGTAGTGGTGACTGTGGGTAACGTGTGTGTGTGTTTACTATGGACTGTGTGGTGGTGACTGTGGGTAACGTGTGTGTTTACTATGGACTATGTGGTGGTGACTGTGGGTAACGTTTGTGTGTGTTTACTATGGACTATGTAGTGGTAACTGTGGGTAACGTGTGTGTTTACTATGGACTATGTGGTGGTGACTGTGGGTAACGTGTGTGTTTACTATGGACTATGTGGTGGTGACTGTGGGTAACGTGTGTGTTTACTATGGACTATGTGGTGGTGACTGTGGGTAACGTGTGTGTGTGTTTACTATGGACTATGTAGTGGTAACTGTGGGTAACGTGTGTGTTTACTATGGACTATGTGGTGGTGACTGTGGGTAACGTGTGTGTGTTTACTATGGACTGTGTGGTGGTGACTGTGGGTAACGTGTGTGTTTACTATGGACTATGTGGTGGTGACTGTGGGTAACGTGTGTATGTGTTTACTATGGACTGTGTAGTGGTGACTGTGGGTAACGTGTGTTTACTATGGACTGTGTGGTGGTGACTGTGGGTAACGTGTGTATGTGTTTACTATGGACTATGTGGTGGTGACTGTGGGTAACGTGTGTGTTTACTATGGACTATGTGGTGGTGACTGTGGGTAACGTGTGTGTGTGTTTACTATGGACTATGTGGTGGTGACTGTGGGTAACGTGTGTGTTTACTATGGACTATGTGGTGGTGACTGTGGGTAACGTGTGTGTTTACTATGGACTGTGTGGTGGTGACTGTGGGTAACGTGTGTGTGTGTTTACTATGGACTATGTGGTGGTGACTGTGGGTAACGTGTGTGTTTACTATGGACTATGTGGTGGTGACTGTGGGTAACGTGTGTGTTTACTATGGACTGTGTGGTGGTGACTGTGGGTAACGTGTGTGTGTTTTACTATGGACTATGTGGTGGTGACTGTGGGTAACGTGTGTGGTGTGTTTACTATGGACTATGTGGTGGTGACTGTGGGTAACGTGTGTGTTTTTACTATGGACTATGTGGTGGTGACTGTGGGTAACGTGTGTGTGTGTTTACTATGGACTATGTGGTGGTGACTGTGGGTAACGTGTGTGTTTACTATGGACTGTGTGGTGGTGACTGTGGGTAACGTGTGTGTGTGTTTACTATGGACTGTGTGGTGGTGACTGTGGGTAACGTGTGTGTTTTTACTATGGACTATGTGTGGTGACTGTGGGTAACGTGTGTGTTTACTATGGACTGTGTGGTGGTGACTGTGGGTAACGTGTGTGTTTTTACTATGGACTGTGTGGTGGTGACTGTGGGTAACGTGTGTGTGTTGTTTACTATGGACTATGTGGTGGTGACTGTGGGTAACGTGTGTGTGTGTTTACTATGGACTGTGTGGTGGTGACTGTGGGTAACGTGTGTGTGTTTTACTATGGACTATGTGGTGGTGACTGTGGGTAACGTGTGTGTTTTTACTATGGACTATGTGGTGGTGACTGTGGGTAACGTGTGTGTGTGTTTACTATGGACTATGTGGTGGTGACTGTGGGTAACGTGTGTGTTTACTATGGACTATGTGGTGGTGACTGTGGGTAACGTGTGTGTTTACTATGGACTGTGTGGTGGTGACTGTGGGTAACGTGTGTGTGTGTTTACTATGGACTATGTGGTGGTGACTGTGGGTAACGTGTGTGTGTGTTTACTATGGACTGTGTGGTGGTGACTGTGGGTAACGTGTGTGTTTACTATGGACTATGTGGTGGTGACTGTGGGTAACGTGTGTGTGTGTGTGTTTACTATGGACTGTGTGGTGGTGACTGTGGGTAACGTGTGTGTTTTACTATGGACTATGTGGTGGTGACTGTGGGTAACGTGTGTGTTTTACTATGGACTATGTGGTGGTGACTGTGGGTAACGTGTGTGTGTTTTACTATGGACTATGTGGTGGTGACTGTGGGTAACGTGTGTGTTTTTACTATGGACTATGTGGTGGTGACTGTGGGTAACGTGTGTGTTTACTATGGACTATGTGGTGGTGACTGTGGGTAACGTGTGTGTTTTTTACTATGGACTATGTGGTGGTGACTGTGGGTAACGTGTGTGTTTACTATGGACTATGTGGTGGTGACTGTGGGTAACGTGTGTGTTTACTATGGACTGTGTGGTGATGACTGTGGGTAACGTGTGTGTTTACTATGGACTGTGTGGTGGTGACTGTGGGTAACGTGTGTATGTGTTTACTATCGACTATGTGGTGGTGACTGTGGGTAACGTGTGTGTTTACTATGGACTATGTGATGGTGACTGTGGTTAACGTGTGTGTGTGTGTTTACTATCGACTATGTGGTGGTGACTGGGGGTAACGTGTGTGTGTTTACTATGGACTATGTGGTGGTGACTGTGGGTAACGTGTGTGTTTACTATGGACTATGTGGTGGTGACTGTGGGTAACGTGTGTGTGTGTGTGTTTACTATGGACTGTGTGGTGGTGACTGTGGGTAACGTGTGTGTTTACTATGGACTATGTGGTGGTGACTGTGGGTAACGTGTGTGTTTACTATGGACTATGTGGTGATGACTGTGGGTAACGTGTGTGTTTACTATGGACTATGTGGTGGTGACTGTGGGTAACGTGTGTGTTTACTATGGACTATGTGGTGGTGACTGTGGGTAACGTGTGTGTTTTACTATGGACTATGTGGTGGTGACTGTGGGTAACGTGTGTGTTTTACTATGGACTATGTGGTGGTGACTGTGGGTAACGTGTGTGTTTACTATGGACTATGTGGTGGTGACTGTGGGTAACGTGTGTGTGTTTTACTATGGACTATGTGGTGGTGACTGTGGGTAACGTGTGTTTACTATGGACTATGTGGTGGTGACTGTGGGTAACGTGTGGTGACTGTTTGTGTGTTTACTATGGACTATGTGGTGGTGACTGTGGGTAACGTGTGTGTTTACTATGGACTATGTGGTGGTGACTGTGGGTAACGTGTGTGTGTTTACTATGGACTATGTGGTGGTGACTGTGGGTAACGTGTGTATGTGTTTACTATGGACTATGTGGTGGTGACTGTGGGTAACGTGTGTATGTGTTTACTATGGACTATGTGGTGGTGACTGTGGGTAACGTGTGTATGTGTTTACTATGGACTATGTGGTGGTGACTGTGGGTAACGTGTGTGTGTGTTTACTATCGACTATGTGGTGGTGACTGTGGGTAACGTGTGTGTTTACTATGGACTGTGTGGTGGTGACTGTGGGTAACGTGTGTGTGTGTTTACTATGGACTATGTGGTGGTGACTGTGGGTAACGTGTGTGTTTACTATGGACTGTGTGGTGGTGACTGTGGGTAACGTGTGTGTGTTTACTATGGACTATGTGGTGGTGACTGTGGGTAACGTGTGTGTTTACTATGGACTATGTGGTGGTGACTGTGGGTAACGTGTGTGTTTACTATGGACTATGTGGTGGTGACTGTGGGTAACGTGTGTGTGTTTACTATGGACTATGTGGTGGTGACTGTGGGTAACGTGTGTGTTTACTATGGACTATGTGGTGGTGACTGTGGGTAACGTGTGTGTGTTTTACTATGGACTATGTGGTGGTGACTGTGGGTAACGTGTGTGTTTACTATGGACTGTGTGGTGGTGACTGTGGGTAACGTGTGTGTGTGTTTACTATGGACTATGTGGTGGTGACTGTGGGTAACGTGTGTGTGTGTTTACTATCGACTATGTGGTGGTGACTGTGGGTAACGTGTGTGTTTACTATGGACTGTGTGGTGGTGACTGTGGGTAACGTGTGTGTTTACTATGGACTATGTGGTGGTGACTGTGGGTAACGTGTGTGTTTACTATGGACTATGTGGTGGTGACTGTGGGTAACGTGTGTGTTTACTATGGACTATGTGGTGGTGACTGTGGGTAACGTGTGTGTGTGTTTACTATCGACTATGTGGTGGTGACTGTGGGTAACGTGTGTGTTTACTATGGACTGTGTGGTGGTGACTGTGGGTAACGTGTGTGTGTGTTTACTATGGACTATGTGGTGGTGACTGTGGGTAACGTGTGTGTGTGTTTACTATCGACTATGTGGTGGTGACTGTGGGTAACGTGTGTGTTTACTATGGACTGTGTGGTGGTGACTGTGGGTAACGTGTGTGTGTGTTTACTATGGACTATGTGGAGGTGACTGTGCGTAACGTGTGTGTTTACTATGGACTATGTAGTGGTGACTGTGGGTAACGTGTGTGTTTACTATGGACTATGTGGTGGTGACTGTGGGTAATGTGTGTGTTTACTATTGACTATGTGGTGGTGACTGTGGGTAACGTGTGTGTTTACTATGGACTGTGTGGTGGTGACTGTGGGTAACGTGTGTGTGTGTTTACTATGGACTATGTGGTGGTGACTGTGGGTAACGTGTGTGTGTGTTTACTATGGACTATGTGGTGGTGACTGTGGGTAACGTGTGTGTTTACTATGGACTATGTGATGGTGACTGTGGGTAACGTGTGTGTTTACTATGGACTATGTGGTGGTGACTGTGGGTAACGTGTGTATGTGTTTACTATGGACTATGTGGTGGTGACTGTGGGTAACGTGTGTGTGTTTACTATGGACTATGTGGTGGTGACTGTGGGTAACGTGTGTATGTGTTTACTATGGACTATGTGGTGGTGACTGTGGGTAACGTGTGTGTTTACTATGGACTATGTGGTGGTGACTGTGGGTAACGTGTGTGTGTTTACTATCGACTATGTGGTGGTGACTGTGGGTTACGTGTGTGTGTGTGTTTACTATGGACTATGTAGTGGTGACTGTGGGTAACGTGTGTGTTTACTATGGACTATGTGGTGGTGACTGTGGGTAACGTGTGTGTTTACTATGGACTGTGTGGTGGTGACTGTAGTTGTGTTCTGGTCTAGTCTATAGTAGTGTTGTAGTCTATAATAGTGTTCTGGGCTGGTCTATAGTAGTGGTCTGGTCTATAGTAGTGGTCTGGTCTATAGTAGTGGTCTGGTCTATAGTAGTGGTCTGGTCTATAGTAGTGGTCTGGTCTATAGTAGTGGTCTGGTCTATAGTAGTGTTCTGGTCTATAGTAGTGGTCTGGTCTATAGTAGTGGTCGGTCTATAGTAGTGGTCGGGTCTATAGTAGTGGTCGGGTCTATAGTAGTGGTCGGGTCTATAGTAGTGGTCGGGTCTATAGTAGTGTTCTGGTCGGGTCTATAGTAGTGTTCTGGTCGGGTCTATAGTAGTGTTCTGGTCTATAGTAGTGTTCTGGTCTGGTCTATAGTAGTGGTCTGGTCTATAGTAGTGGTCTGGTCTATAGTAGTGGTCTGGTCTATAGTAGTGGTCTGGTCTATAGTAGTGGTCTGGTCTATAGTAGTGGTCTGGTCTATAGTAGTGGTCTGGTCTGTAGTAATGTTCTGGTCTATAGTAGTGTTCTGGTCTGGTCTATAGTAGTGGTCTGGTGTATAGTAGTGTTCTGGTCTGGTCTATAGTAGTGGTCTGGTCTATAGTAGTGGTCTGGTCTGGTCTATAGTAGTGGTCTGGTCTATAGTAGTGGTCTGGTCTATAGTAGTGGTCTGGTCTATAGTAGTGGTCTGGTCTATAGTAGTGGTCTGGTCTATAGTAGTGTTCTGTTCTGGTCTATAGTAGTGTTCTGGTCTATAGTAGTGTTCTGGTCTGGTCTATAGTAGTGGTCTGGTCTGGTCTATAGTAGTGGTCTGGTCTGGTCTATAGTAGTGTTCTGGTCTATAGTAGTGGTCGGGTCTATAGTAGTGGTCGGGTCTATAGTAGTGGTCGGGTCTATAGTAGTGGTCTGGTCTATAGTAGTGGTCTGGTCTATAGTAGTGGTCTGGTCTATAGTAGTGGTCTGGTCTATAGTAGTGGTCTGGTCTGGTCTGGTCTATAGTAGTGGTCGGGTCTATAGTAGTGGTCTGGTCTATAGTAGTGGTCTGTTCTGGAGTAATGTTCTGGTCCATAGTAGTGTTCTGGTCTGGTCTATAGTAGTGTTCTGGTCTGGTCTATAGTAGTGGTCGGGTCTATAGTAGTGTTCTGGTCTATAGTAGTGTTCTGGTCTGGTCTATAGTAGTGTTCTGGTCTATAGTAGTGTTCTGGTCTGGTCTATAGTAGTGGTCTGGTCTATAGTAGTGGTCTGGTCTATAGTAGTGGTCTGGTCTATAGTAGTGGTCGGGTCTATAGTAGTGGTCTGGTCTATAGTAGTGGTCTGGTCTGGTCTATAGTAGTGGTCTGGTCTGGTCTATAGTAGTGGTCTGGTCTATAGTAGTGGTCTGGTCTGTAGTAATGTTCTGGTCTATAGTAGTGTTCTGGTCTGGTCTATAGTAGTGGTCTGGTGTATAGTAGTGTTCTGGTCTGGTCTATAGTAGTGGTCTGGTCTATAGTAGTGGTCTGGTCTATAGTAGTGGTCTGGTCTGGTCTATAGTAGTGGTCTGGTCTATAGTAGTGGTCTGGTCTATAGTAGTGGTCTGGTCTATAGTAGTGGTCTGGTCTATAGTAGTGGTCTGGTCTATAGTAGTGGTCTGGTCTATAGTAGTGGTCTGGTCTGGTCTATAGTAGTGGTCGGGTCTATAGTAGTGGTCGGGTCTATAGTAGTGGTCGGGTCTATAGTAGTGGTCTGGTCTATAGTAGTGGTCTGGTCTATAGTAGTGGTCTGGTCTATAGTAGTGGTCTGGTCTGGTCTATAGTAGTGGTCTGGTCTGTAGTAATGTTCTGGTCTATAGTAGTGTTCTGGTCTGGTCTATAGTAGTGGTCTGGTGTATAGTAGTGTTCTGGTCTGGTCTATAGTAGTGGTCTGGTCTATAGTAGTGGTCTGGTCTATAGTAGTGGTCTGGTCTATAGTAGTGGTCTGGTCTATAGTAGTGGTCTGGTCTATAGTAGTGGTCTGGTCTATAGTAGTGGTCTGGTCTATAGTAGTGGTCTGGTCTATAGTAGTGTTCTGGTCTGGTCTATAGTAGTGTTCTGGTCTGGTCTATAGTAGTGTTCTGGGCTGGTCTATAGTAGTGTTCTGGGCTGGTCTATAGTAGTGTTCTGGGCTGGTCTATAGTAGTGTTCTGGTCGGGTCTATAGTAGTGGTCTGGTCTATAGTAGTGGTCGGGTCTATAGTAGTGGTCGGGTCTATAGTAGTGGTCGGGTCTATAGTAGTGGTCGGGTCTATAGTAGTGGTCTGGTCTATAGTAGTGGTCTGGTCTATAGTAGTGGTCTGGTCTATAGTAGTGGTCTGTTCTGGAGTAATGTTCTGGTCCATAGTAGTGTTCTGGTCTGGTCTATAGTAGTGGTCGGGTCTATAGTAGTGTTCTGGTCTATAGTAGTGTTCTGGTCTATAGTAGTGTTCTGGTCTGGTCTATAGTAGTGTTCTGGTCTATAGTAGTGTTCTGGTCTGGTCTATAGTAGTGTTCTGGTCTGGTCTATAGTAGTGTTCTGGTCTGGTCTATAGTAGTGGTCTGGTCTGGTCTATAGTAGTGGTCTGGTCTATAGTAGTGGTCGGGTCTATAGTAGTGGTCGGGTCTATAGTAGTGGTCTGGTCTATAGTAGTGTTCTGGTCTGGTCTATAGTAGTGGTCTGGTCTGGTCTATAGTAGTGGTCTGGTCTGGTCTATAGTAGTGGTCTGGTCTATAGTAGTGGTCTGGTCTGTAGTAATGTTCTGGTCTATAGTAGTGTTCTGGTCTGGTCTATAGTAGTGGTCTGGTGTATAGTAGTGTTCTGGTCTGGTCTATAGTAGTGGTCTGGTCTATAGTAGTGGTCTGGTCTGGTCTATAGTAGTGGTCTGGTCTATAGTAGTGGTCTGGTCTATAGTAGTGGTCTGGTCTATAGTAGTGGTCTGGTCTATAGTAGTGGTCTGGTCTATAGTAGTGGTCTGGTCTATAGTAGTGGTCTGGTCTGGTCTATAGTAGTGTTCTGGTCGGGTCTATAGTAGTGTTCTGGTCGGGTCTATAGTAGTGTAGTGGTCTATAGTAGTGGTCTGGTCTATAGTAGTGGTCTGGTCTATAGTAGTGGTCTGGTCTATAGTAATAAATAATAATAATAATAATAATAATAATAAATGCCATTTAGCAGACGCTTTTATCAAAGGTCAGTCATGTGTCATACATTCTACGTATGGGTGGTCCCGGGAATCGAACCCACTAGGCGTACAAGCGCCATGCTCTACCAACCGAGCTGAAAGGCCCAGGCCTAGTGTTCAGGTCTGGTCTATAGTAGTGGTCTGGTCTATAGTAGTGGTCTGGTCTATAGTAGTGTTCTGGTCTATAGTAGTGGTCTGGTCTATAGTAGTGGTCTGGTCTATAGTAGTGTTCTGGTCTATAGTAGTGGTCTGGTCTGGTCTAGTAGTGGTCTGGTCTATAGTAGTGGTCTGGTCTATAGTAGTGGTCTGGTCTATAGTAGTGGTCTGGTCTATAGTAGTGGTCTGGTCTATAGTAGTGGTCTGGTCTATAGTAGTGGTCTGGTCTATAGTAGTGTTCTGGTCTATAGTAGTGTTCTGGTCTATAGTAGTGTTCTGGTCTGGTCTATAGTAGTGTTCTGGTCTGGTCTATAGTAGTGGTCTGGTCTATAGTAGTGGTCTGGTCTATAGTAGTGGTCTGGTCTGGTCTATAGTAGTGGTCTGGTCTATAGTCGTGTTCTGGTCAATAGTAGTGTTCTGGTCAATAGTAGTGTTCTGGTCTATAGTAGTGGTCTGGTCTATAGTAGTGGTCTGGTCTATAGTAGTGGTCTGGTCTATAGTAGTGGTCTGGTCTATAGTAGTGGTCTGGTCTATAGTAGTGGTCTGGTCTATAGTAGTGGTCTGGTCTATAGTAGTGGTCTGGTCTATAGTAGTGGTCTGGTCTATAGTAGTGGTCTGGTCTATAGTAGTGGTCTATAGTAGTGGTCTATAGTAGTGGTCTATAGTAGTGTTCTGGTCTATAGTAGTGGTCTGGTCTATAGTAGTGGTCTGGGCTATAGTAGTGGTCTGGTCTGGTGTATAGTAGTGGTCTGGTGTATAGTAGTGGTCTGGTCTATAGTAGTGGTCTGGTCTATAGTAGTGGTCTGGTCTATAGTAGTGGTCTGGTCTATAGTAGTGGTCTGGTCTATAGTAGTGGTCTGGTCTATAGTAGTGGTCTGGTCTATAGTAGTGGTCTGGTCTATAGTAGTGGTCTGGTCTGGTCTATAGTAGTGGTCTGGTCTGGTCTATAGTAGTGGTCTGGTCTGGTCTATAGTAGTGGTCTGGTCTGGTCTATAGTAGTGGTCTGGTCTGGTCTATAGTAGTGGTCTGGTCTGGTCTATAGTAGTGGTCTGGTATATAGTAGTGGTCTGGTATATAGTAGTGGTCTGGTCTATAGTAGTGGTCTGGTCTATAGTAGTGGTCTGGTCTGGTCTATAGTAGTGGTCTGGTCTATAGTAGTGGTCTGGTCTATAGTAGTGGTCTGGTCTGGTCTATAGTAGTGGTCTGGTATATAGTAGTGGTCTGGTCTATAGTAGTGGTCGGGTCTATAGTAGTGGTCGGGTCTATAGTAGTGGTCGGGTCTATAGTAGTGGTCTGGTCTATAGTAGTGGTCTGGTCTATAGTAGTGGTCTGTTCTGGAGTAATGTTCTGGTCCATAGTAGTGTTCTGGTCTGGTCTATAGTAGTGGTCGGGTCTATAGTAGTGGTCGGGTCTATAGTAGTGTTCTGGTCTATAGTAGTGTTCTGGTCTGGTCTATAGTAGTGTTCTGGTCTATAGTAGTGTTCTGGTCTGGTCTATAGTAGTGTTCTGGTCTGGTCTATAGTAGTGTTCTGGTCTGGTCTATAGTAGTGTTCTGGTCTGGTCTATAGTAGTGTTCTGGTCTGGTCTATAGTAGTGTTCTGGTCTGGTCTATAGTAGTGGTCTGGTCTATAGTAGTGGTCGGGTCTATAGTAGTGGTCGGGTCTATAGTAGTGGTCTGGTCTATAGTAGTGTTCTGGTCTGGTCTATAGTAGTGGTCTGGTCTATAGTAGTGGTCTGGTCTATAGTAGTGGTCTGGTCTGTAGTAATGTTCTGGTCTATAGTAGTGTTCTGGTCTGGTCTATAGTAGTGGTCTGGTGTATAGTAGTGTTCTGGTCTGGTCTATAGTAGTGGTCTGGTCTATAGTAGTGGTCTGGTCTGGTCTATAGTAGTGGTCTGGTCTATAGTAGTGGTCTGGTCTATAGTAGTGGTCTGGTCTATAGTAGTGGTCTGGTCTATAGTAGTGGTCTGGTCTGGTCTATAGTAGTGTTCTGGTCGGGTCTATAGTAGTGTTCTGGTCGGGTCTATAGTAGTGTTCTGGTCGGGTCTATAGTAGTGTTCTGGTCTATAGTAGTGTAGTGGTCTATAGTAGTGGTCTGGTCTATAGTAGTGGTCTGGTCTATAGTAGTGGTCTGGTCTATAGTAGTGTAGTGGTCTATAGTAGTGGTCTGGTCTATAGTAGTGGTCTGGTCTATAGTAGTGGTCTGGTCTATAGTAGTGGTCTGGTCTATAGTAGTGTAGTGGTCTATAGTAGTGGTCTGGTCTATAGTAGTGGTCTGGTCTATAGTAGTGGTCTGGTCTATAGTAATAAATAATAATAATAATAATAATAATAATAAATGCCATTTAGCAGACGCTTTTATCCAAAGCGACTTACAGTCATGTGTGCATACATTCTACGTATGGGTGGTCCCGGGAATCGAACCCACCACCCTGGCGTTACAAGCGCCATGCTCTACCAACCGAGCTACAGAAAGGCCCAGGCCTAGTGTTCAGGTCTGGTCTATAGTAGTGGTCTGGTCTATAGTAGTGGTCTGGTCTATAGTAGTGGTCTGGTCTATAGTAGTGGTCTGGTCTATAGTAGTGGTCTGGTCTATAGTAGTGTTCTGGTCTATAGTAGTGTTCTGGTCTATAGTAGTGGTCTGGTCTATAGTAGTGGTCTGGTCTATAGTAGTGGTCTGGTCTATAGTAGTGTTCTGGTCTATAGTAGTGGTCTGGTCTATAGTAGTGGTCTGGTCTATAGTAGTGGTCTGGTCTATAGTAGTGGTCTGGTCTATAGTAGTGTTCTGGTCTATAGTAGTGGTCTGGTCTATAGTAGTGGTCTGGTCTATAGTAGTGGTCTGGTCTATAGTAGTGGTCTGGTCTATAGTAGTGTTCTGGTCTATAGTAGTGTTCTGGTCTATAGTAGTGTTCTGGTCTATAGTAGTGGTCTGGTCTATAGTAGTGGTCTGGTCTATAGTAGTGTTCTGGTCTATAGTAGTGGTCTGGTCTGGTCTAGTAGTGGTCTGGTCTATAGTAGTGGTCTGGTCTATAGTAGTGGTCTGGTCTATAGTAGTGGTCTGGTCTATAGTAGTGGTCTGGTCTATAGTAGTGGTCTGGTCTATAGTAGTGTTGGTCTATAGTAGTGTTCTGGTCTATAGTAGTGTTCTGGTCTATAGTAGTGTTCTGGTCTGGTCTATAGTAGTGGTCTGGTCTATAGTAGTGGTCTGGTCTATAGTAGTGGTCTGGTCTGGTCTATAGTAGTGGTCTGGTCTATAGTAGTGTTCTGTCTGGTGTTCTGGTCAATAGTAGTGGTCTGGTCTATAGTAGTGTTCTGGTCTATAGTAGTGGTCTGGTCTATAGTAGTGGTCTGGTCTATAGTAGTGGTCTGGTCTATAGTAGTGGTCTGGTCTATAGTAGTGGTCTGGTCTATAGTAGTGGTCTGGTCTATAGTAGTGGTCTGGTCTATAGTAGTGGTCTGGTCTATAGTAGTGTTCTGGTCTATAGTAGTGGTCTATAGTAGTGGTCTATAGTAGTGGTCTATAGTAGTGTTCTGGTCTATAGTAGTGGTCTGGTCTATAGTAGTGGTCTGGGCTATAGTAGTGGTCTGGTCTGGTGTATAGTAGTGGTCTGGTCTATAGTAGTGGTCTGGTCTATAGTAGTGGTCTGGTCTATAGTAGTGGTCTGGTCTATAGTAGTGGTCTGGTCTATAGTAGTGGTCTGGTCTATAGTAGTGGTCTGGTCTATAGTAGTGGTCTGGTCTATAGTAGTGGTCTGGTCTGGTCTATAGTAGTGGTCTGGTCTGGTCTATAGTAGTGGTCTGGTCTGGTCTATAGTAGTGGTCTGGTCTGGTCTATAGTAGTGGTCTGGTCTGGTCTATAGTAGTGGTCTGGTCTGGTATATAGTAGTGGTCTGGTCTATAGTAGTGGTCTGGTCTATAGTAGTGGTCTGGTCTGGTGTATAGTAGTGTTCTGGTCTGGTGTATAGTAGTGTTCTGGTCTGGTGTATAGTAGTGTTCTGGTCTGGTGTATAGTAGTGGTCTGGTCTATAGTAGTGGTCTGGTCTATAGTAGTGGTCTGGTCTGGTGTATAGTAGTGGTCTGGTCTATAGTAGTGGTCTGGTCTGGTGTATAGTAGTGGTCTGGTCTATAGTAGTGTAGTGGTCTGGTCTATAGTAGTGTAGTGGTCTATAGTAGTGTAGTGGTCTATAGTAGTGGTCTGGTCTATAGTAGTGGTCTGGTCTATAGTAGTGGTCTGGTGTATAGTAGTGGTCTGGTGTATAGTAGTGGTCTGGTCTATAGTAGTGTAGTGGTCTGGTCTATAGTAGTGTAGTGGTCTGGTCTATAGTAGTGTAGTGGTCTATAGTAGTGGTCTGGTCTATAGTAGTGGTCTGGTCTATAGTAGTGGTCTGGTCTATAGTAGTGGTCTGGTCTATAGTAGTGGTCTGGTCTATAGTAGTGGTCTGGTCTATAGTAGTGGTCTGGTCTATAGTAGTGGTCTGGTCTATAGTAGTGGTCTGGTCTATAGTAGTGGTCTGGTCTATAGTAGTGGTCTGGTCTATAGTAGTGGTCTGGTCTGGTCTATAGTAGTGGTCTGGTCTGGTCTATAGTAGTGGTCTGGTCTGGTCTATAGTAGTGGTCTGGTCTGGTCTATAGTAGTGGTCTGGTCTGGTCTATAGTAGTGGTCTGGTCTGGTCTATAGTAGTGGTCTGGTCTGGTCTATAGTAGTGGTCTGGTCTATAGTAGTGGTCTGGTCTATAGTAGTGGTCTGGTCTATAGTAGTGGTCTGGTCTGGTGTATAGTAGTGGTCTGGTCTGGTGTATAGTAGTGTTCTGGTCTGGTGTATAGTAGTGTTCTGGTCTGGTGTATAGTAGTGGTCTGGTGTATAGTAGTGGTCTGGTGTATAGTAGTGGTCTGGTGTATAGTAGTGGTCTGGTGTATAGTAGTGGTCTGGTGTATAGTAGTGGTCTGGTCTATAGTAGTGGTCTGGTCTATAGTAGTGTAGTGGTCTGGTCTATAGTAGTGTAGTGGTCTGGTCTATAGTAGTGTAGTGGTCTGGTCTATAGTAGTGGTCTGGTCTATAGTAGTGGTCTGGTCTATAGTAGTGGTCTGGTCTATAGTAGTGGTCTGGTCTATAGTAGTGTAGTGGTCTGGTCTATAGTAGTGTAGTGGTCTGGTCTATAGTAGTGTAGTGGTCTGGTCTATAGTAGTGTAGTGGTCTGGTCTATAGTAGTGTAGTGGTCTGGTCTATAGTAGTGTAGTGGTCTGGTCTATAGTAGTGGTCTGGTCTATAGTAGTGGTCTGGTCTATAGTAGTGGTCTGGTCTATAGTAGTGGTCTGGTCTATAGTAGTGTAGTGGTCTGGTCTATAGTAGTGTAGTGGTCTGGTCTATAGTAGTGTAGTGGTCTGGTCTATAGTAGTGTAGTGGTCTGGTCTATAGTAGTGTAGTGGTCTGGTCTATAGTAGTGTAGTGGTCTGGTCTATAGTAGTGTAGTGGTCTGGTCTATAGTAGGGAACTAAACAGGAAATAGGGTGCCATTTGAGATTCATTTAAAGACACAAAGCTGTTAGTCATTCTGTCCATAGCTGTTGAGAGATTAGTAACCTACGAACCTTCGTCTGTGAGTGACTCTGTAGATTCATTGACCAGGTTGGTCTTGCACAGAGAGTCAGTAGAATGGGACAGGTACCGTATACCCTTGATAGGCATGTCATCAAACACCTGGTGACTGGAGAGAGGAAACAGAGAGAGAGGACATAGAGAGAGAGGACATAGAGAGAGAGGACATAGAGAGAGAGGACATAGAGAGAGAGGACATAGAGAGAGAGGACATAGAGAGAGAGGACATAGAGAGAGAGGACATAGAGAGAGAGGACATAGAGAGAGAGGACATAGAGAGAGAGGACATAGAGAGAGAGGACATAGAGAGAGAGGACATAGAGAGAGAGGACATAGAGAGAGAGGACATAGAGAGAGAGGAGAGGACAGAGAGAGGAGAGAGGACAGAGAGAGAGAGGAGAGAGGACAGAGAGAGAGAGGAGAGAGGACAGAGAGAGAGAGGAGAGGACAGAGAGAGAGGAGAGAGGACAGAGAGAGAGAGGAGAGAGGACAGAGAGAGAGAGGAGAGAGGACAGAGAGAGAGAGGAGAGAGGACAGAGAGAGAGAGGACAGAGAGAGAGAGAGGACAGAGAGAGAGAGAGGACAGAGAGAGAGAGAGGACAGAGAGAGAGAGAGGACATAGAGAGAGAGAGGACATAGAGAGAGAGAGAGGACATAGAGAGAGAGAGGACATAGAGAGAGAGAGAAGAAACAGAGAGAGAGGACAGAGAAAGAGAGGAAACAGAGAGAGGACATAGAGAGAGGACAGTAGGTTTTAATAGTCACAGTGGGTACAACGTCTCCAATGCACTTCTTTATACATGTCAGCATATAGGTCAATGTTGTTCTCTGCGGCTAAGCTGAAAATATTCCAGTCCGAGTGATCAAAACAATCTTGAAGCGTGGCTTCCGATTGGTCAGACCAGCGTTGAATGGTTCTCGTCACTGGTACACCCTGTTTGAGTTTCTGCCTATAAGACGATAGGAGCAAAGATGGCGGCGTGGTCGGTTTTGCCGAAGGGAGGGCAGGGGGAGGGCTTTGTAAGCATCGCGGAAGTTTTGCCCTTGCATGTAGCATAATCAATATGTTGGAAGAATTTAGGTAGACTTGTTCTCAAATTTGCTTTGTTAAAATCCCCAGCTACAATAAATGCAGCCTCAGGATATATGGTTTCCAGTTTACATAGTTCCGTGATGTCCGCCTTGCTGTCTGCTTGAGG
>NW_026289551.1:110000-217046 GCF_023373465.1 Oncorhynchus keta | reverse complement strand
ATTTGTTCAATTAAACGTTCCCCCATTAAAAAAATATGTTTAATAAAAATAAATACAAATATATACCATATATACATATACATACACACATATATATATATACATACACACATATATATATATATACATACACACACACACACACACACACACACACACACACACACACACACACACACACACACACACATACAGATACACATACCTATGTATACATACACACACAAACACACATACATGTATGTATACATACCCACACAAAAAAATCATATATAAAAATATATATTTAAAGAATATGTATATACATCCATATGCACATATACACATACAAACATTCATACCCCAGAATAACAATATACACTGATTTAAAATATACACATACATAATACTAAAATGCTAAGAGAAATAGTAATAAAGTACAAATAGTAATTATATGTACGCACACCTACACAGACATAAGCACTACAGAGGGCTGGTGGGACTCTATTCGGGAGAGAGGCCCGCGACCAGACAAAGGCAGAACGGCACAAAACATCAACTTGCTAACCAGGTGTCTGCCCCCTCCCAACCATCACCCCCAGTCCCCTGCATGCAATAAATAAATGGTATGGTAGTAAGAGTAATGTAAGGATTGTAAAATAAATAATAGCAGACCATAACACGCAATAACAAGGCACTCTAACCTGTACGGGGGATTGGTGTATATCCCCGGATAAACTTCTCTGTGTCTAAAACCGTTGTAGAGTTTGGTCATGACATCTCTGTAGTTGGCAAGATGCTTTGCCACAGACACGGAATGGATGGCCTTTGTGTGACAGGTTGCCCCTCATTCGAGCTTCACGCAGGATAAGATCCTTGGTCTTGAAACTGTGACAACAGATGATTACTGGGCGAGGACGCTGGCCTGGTCCAGGCACTGGGACAAGGGAGCGATGTGCACGGACGGTCCAGCTGGGGATCCGAATCCAAAACATCCGATCCCATTGCATCCTTCAAAGCTTGGCGAAGAAGTCGGTAGGGCGGGAGCCCGCCTCTATCCCCTCTGCCAGACCAACAACGCGAAGGTTATTACGTCTGGATCGGCCCTCCAGGTCCACCACTTTCACAGAAAGCCTCTGCACAGTATCCTGCAATGACGTGCATAGCTTCTCTAACTCGTTGATCCTACCAGCGTTGAATTCAGAAGCTTTCAAGGTCCACAATACTCTGGCCATGCGAAGCGACCGTTCGAATGATGCTCTCGATTATGGTGTCCAGTTCAGCAATAGTGGCCTTAAGATCCTCAGCTATAGCAACACGTAGCTCCCCCAAAGCCCGGGTGAGTTCTGTAAGTGTCACGTTGTTGCATGTGCCTCCCGCCATGTCTGTCTCGTTGTTTAGTGGGGAGGAGGCCTCCGCTGTGGATTTATTGTCCTTTGGTCGCTTATTACTCGCATTTTCATATAAAAAGTTACAATCTTGTATTAGAAAGAAACGTTTGTTGTAAAAAGTACCATAAAGTAGGTTAAATTAGATTATTTCGCAAAAAGTTGCAGGAGCCTCTCACGCACAGCCGTTCACTCCAACATGCTAGCTCCGCCTCCTCTCTCATCTTTTTAAGTGGGAGAACTTGCACAATGTGTGGCTGACTAGATACCTTTTGCCCCACTGTATGAATGCCAACGTATATGAATGCCAATCCTCAAGATATGCCGAACGGCATAGGCAAGATGCAGTAGATGGTATAGAGTACAGTATATACATATGAGATAAGTAATGTAGAGTATGTAAACATTATAACGTGGCATTGGTTAAAGTGACTAGTGATATATTTATTACATACATTTTTGCATTATTAAAGTGGCTAGAGATGAGTCAGTATGTTGGCAGCAGCTTCTTAAATCTCTGGCCAGTTTAATACATTTATTTTATTTAATAAAGGTATCAATAGTCACTTTAAATAACGGCACTTTAATAATGATAACAAATCCTACATTCTCATCTCGTATGTATATACAGTTGAAGTCGGAAGTTTACATACACTTAGGTTGGAGTCATTAAAACTCGTTTTTCAACCACTCCACAAATTTCTTGTTAAAAAAACTATAGTTTTGGCAGTCGATTAGGACATCTACTTTGTGCATGACACAAGTAATTTTTCCAACAATTGTTTACATACAGATTATTTCACTTGTAATTCACTGTATCACAATTCCCGTGGGTCAGAAGTTTACATACACTAAGTTGACTGTGCCTTTAAACAGCTTGGAAAACTCCAAAAATTACTTAACTGACTTGCCTAGTTAATTAAATGCTAAATAAAAATAAATAAATACATCCCTCTGTTTCTCTCCTGTCTCTTTTTCTCTCTGTAAACTACAGACCTAAACCACATGTCAGTCTGTCTCAATGGCTTTAACACATGCAGGCCTCTGCTGGTTCTTCCAGTCCAACCCCTATTCAGACATTCAGACAGAGGCCTGTAGCAGTCCTTTATCCTTTAGCAGAAACTTCTACTTCTACTTCTACTCTTCTACTAGCAGACATTTTTCCCTTGACAGGTGCACTGCACTGTGTAGCGTTGTGTACAGTACTGACCCAGCAGCTCTGTCCATCTGAGAGAGCGATAGACAGAGCGACTGAGACCCGACCGGAGGGGAAAAGAGAACATAATCAGCTTTAATAATGCATCTCTCCCATCTATCACATGGCTTTCAAAGAGCCTGTTTGATTCTGTACCTGAGAGACCAAGGAAAAGGTTAAGTGGGAACCTATGTCAGCACCTTTGGGATTACAGTACATACATCAGCCTAATAACAGTACATACATCAGCCTAATAACAGTACATACATCAGCCTAATAACAGTACATACATCAGCCTAATAACAGTACATACATCAGCCTAATAACAGTACATACATCAGCCTAATAACAGTACATACATCAGCCTAATAACAGTACATACATCAGCCTAATAACAGTACATACATCAGCCTAATAACAGTACATACATCAGCCTAATAACAGTACATACATCAGCCTAATAACAGTACATACATCAGCCTAATAACAGTACATACATCAGCCTAATAACAGTACATACATCAGCCTAATAACAGTACATACATCAGCCTAATAACAGTACATACATCAGCCTAATAACAGTACATACATCAGCCTAATAACAGTACATACATCAGCCTAATAACAGTACATACATCAGCCTAATAACAGTACATACATCAGCCTAATAACAGTACATACATCAGCCTAATAACAGTACATACATCAGCCTAATAACAGTACATACATCAGCCTAATAACAGTACATACATCAGCCTAATAACAGTACATACATCAGCCTAATAACAGTACATACATCAGCCTAATAACAGTACATACATCAGCCTAATAACAGTACATACATCAGCCTAATAACAGTACATACATCAGCCTAATAACAGTACATACATCAGCCTAATAACAGTAACTACATCAGCCTAATAACAGTACAGCCTAATAACAGTACATACATCAGCCTAATAACAGTACATACATCAGCCTAATAACAGTATCTACATCAGCCTAATAACTACATACATCAGCCTAATAAAAGTACATACATCAGCCTAATAACAGTACATACATCAGCCTAATAACAGTACATACATCAGCCTAATAACAGTACATACATCAGCCTAATAACAGTACATACATCAGCCTAATAACAGTACATACATCAGCCTAATAACAGTACATACATCAGCCTAATAACAGTACATACATCAGCCTAATAACAGTACATACATCAGCCTAATAACAGTACATACATCAGCCTAATAACAAAGAGTTTACTTACAAAGAAGAGTTCAGTTAACTTTTGTCTTGCTGTTGTTTGTCCTTATGAAAGGTTGGTTATTGCTCTCTCCATGTCTCACTCTCTTTCTCTCTACCCCCCACCCCACCCCTCTTCTCACTCTCTTTTCTCTCTACCCCCACCCCACCCCTCTTCTCACTCTCTTTCTCTCTACCCCCACCCCACCCCCTTTCTCACTCTCTTTCTCTCTACCCCCACCCCACCCCACCCCTCTTCTCACTCTCTTTCTCTCTACCCCCACCCCACCCCTCTTCTCACTCTCTTTCTCTCTACCCCCACCCCACCCCTCTTCTCACTCTCTTTCTCTCTACCCCCACCCCACCCCTCTTCTCTCTCTCTTTCTCTCTACCCCACCCACCCCTCTTCTCTCTCTCTTTTCTCTCTACCCCCACCCCACCCCTCTTCTCTCTCTCTTTCTCTCTACCCCCACCCCACCCCTCTTCTCTCTCTCTTTCTCTCTACCCCCACCCCACCCCCTCTTCTCTCTCTCTTTCTCTCTACCCCCACCCACCACTCTTCTCTCTCTCTTTCTCTCTCCCCCCCCCCACCCCTCTTCTCTCTCTCTTTCTCTCTACCCCCCCCACCCCACCCCTCTTCTCTCTCTCTTTCTCTCTACCCCCACCCCACCCCCTCTCTCTCTCTCTCTCTTTCTCTCTACCCCACCCCACCCCTCTTCTCTCTCTCTTTCTCTCTACCC
Source organism: Oncorhynchus keta (assembly GCF_023373465.1). Taxonomy (NCBI): domain Eukaryota; kingdom Metazoa; phylum Chordata; class Actinopteri; order Salmoniformes; family Salmonidae; genus Oncorhynchus; species Oncorhynchus keta. The sequence goes on along the minus strand of NW_026289551.1, from coordinate 212,493 downwards.
CCACCCCACCCCTCTTCTCTCTCTCTTTCTCTCTACCCCCCACCCCACCCCTCGCTTCTCTCTCTCTTTCTCTCTACCCCCCACCCCACCCCCTTTTCTCTACCCCCACCTCTCTCTCTTCTCTCCCCCACCCACCCCCCACCCCTCTTCTCTCTCTCTTTTCTCTCTACCCCCACTGCCACCTCTCTCTCTCTCTCTCTCTCGACCCCTGCCCCACCTCTCTTTCTCTTTCTACCCCCTCTCTCTCTCTCTGCCCCCGCCCCCCCCCTCACCCCCTCTCTCTCTCTCTCTCTCTCTCTCTCTCCCTCTCTCTCTCTCTCTCTCTCTCTCTCTCTCTCCTCTCTCTCTCTCTCTCTCTCTCTCTCTCTCTTTCTCTCTACCCCCGCCCCACGTCTCTCGCTCTCTCGCTCTCTCTCCCCGCCCTCTTTCTCTCTACCCGCCCCCCCCTCTCTCTCTCTCTCTCTCTCTCTCTCTTTTCTCTCTCTACCCCCGCCCCACGTCTCTCTCTCGCTCTCTCTCTCTCTTTCTCCCCGCCCGCCCACCCGCCCCCACCTCTCTCTCTCTCTCTCTTTTTCTCTCTACCCCCACCCCACCCCTCTTCTCTTTCTCTCACTCTCTTTCTCTCTCCCTGCCCCACCCCTCTTCTCTCTCTCTTTCTCTCTACCCCACCCCACCCCTCTTCTCTCTCTCTTTCTCTCTACCCCCATCCCACCCCTCTTCTCTCTCTCTTTCTCTCTACCCCCCCCACCCCTCTTCCCTCTCTTCTCTCTCTCTTTCTCTCTACCCCCACCCCACCCCTCTTCTCTCTCTCTTTCTCTCTACCCCCCCCCACCCCTTTTCTCTCTGTCTTTCTCTCTACCCCCACCCCTTCCCCACCCCTCTTCTCTCTCTCTTTCTCTCTACCCCCGACCCCACCTCTCTCTCGCTCTCTCTCTCGACCCTGCCCCACCCCACCCTCTTCTCACCCACCCACCCTCTCTCGACCCCTGCCCCACCCCACCCCTCTCTCTACCCCTACCCCCACCCCACCTCTCTTTCTCTCTACCCCACCTCTCTCTCTCTCCCTCCCCCCGCCCCACCTCTCTCTCTCTCTCTCTCTCTCTCTCTCTCTCTCTCTCTTCTCTCTCTCTCTCTTTCTCTCTACCCCCGCCCCCACGTCTCTCGCTCTCTCTCTCTCTCCCCGCCCGCCCGCCCCACCTCTCTCTCTCTCTCTCTCTCTCTCTCTCTTTCTCTCTACCCCCCGCCCCCGTCTCTCTCTCTCTCACTCTCTCACTCTGCCCCACCCCTCTTCTCTCTCTCTTTCTCTCTACCCCCGCCCCACGTCTCTCTCTCTCTCTCTCTCTCTCCCCCCCGCCCACCCGCCCCTCTCTCTCTCTCTCTCTCTCTCTTTCTCTCTACCCCCGCCCCCTCTTCTCTCACTCTCTCTCTCCCTCTCCCCCCCGCCCGCCCGCCCGCCCCCCACCTCTCTCTCTCTCTCTCTCTCTCTCTCTCTCTCTCTCTCTCTCTCTCTCTCTCTCTCTCTCTCTCTCTCTCTCTCTCTCTACCCTCGCCCCACGTCTCTCTCTCGCTCTCTCTCTCTCAGGGACTCATGCAACTGTAACCTTGGTAACTCCATTAGCAATTTAATGGAGAATTACAGCTGACTCCGTCAACCAAAGCCTTTTCTGACAAAACAGCCTCCTTTCATCTTTGAATTAACTTAGCCAGCGCAGAGGCAACATGTACAACCATACAGCTTTGATATATCCATCTGTTTATGCAAATATACACAGACAGAGAACGAAAGAGAGAGAGTGGAGAGACAGAGAGAGAGGGGAGAGGGGAGAGGAAGAGAAATAGGGAGAGAAAAGATAGAGCCAGACCCATCAAACAACTCCTCGAGCTTGTCATTGTAAAGAGAAACACCCTCCATTTCTGAATGATACAGGTTTCTTTTTTCCTTGAGTTCGGAGGTCATTTGGGTGTATTGCCTGGCCTTTGAAGGACCATAATCTGATAGATTATATCAGAAAGTGTTTTGGAAGATATCTAAGTGGGGGGAAGATAAAACACAGTATACTGAATATAGCTCAGTACAATTAATGATATTCTAAGGTCTTAGCACCCACCCCCCTCTGTCTTCTCAGTGGAAACTGCCACCACCTTCAGCATACAAATCAACCAGATTAGTGTGTTAGCCGAAGCAAGGTAGAATACATGGAATGTGTTTTTAATGATAAAACAACCCACTTATTCCAGGTTGTGTCTAGCATGCAAATTTACTTGAAAAAAGACAACTCCAACTGTCTAAAGAGTGGGAGTGATTTATATTATTGTCATCAGCCTACAGCATACATACCGTACCTAAAGAAAAACTCTGGACTCTTGGTAAAAAGACCAGAATTACTATAGTAGAGTTGAACTCCATTAGATCATCACGTCAATAAACTAGAACTACTATAGTAGAGTTCAACTCCATTAGATCATACAGCGATGACAAACTGATGTCCCTAGGTACAGACTATAACTAAGGCTATAACTAAGTCCCAGAGTTAAACAACTAAACAAGCAAAAACCTCCTGGCCCCAAGCATACAGCAGCTAGATAGAAGAGCCAGAGCCAGTCAGAGCCAGTCAGAGCCAGTCAGAGCCAGTCAGAGTCAGAGCTAGTCAGAGCCAGTCAGAGCCAGTCAGAGTCAGTCAGAGCCAGTCAGAGTCAGAGCCAGTCAGAGCCAGTCAGAGCCAGTCAGAGTCAGAGCCAGTCAGAGTCAGAGCAGTCAGTCAGAGTCAGTGCCAGTCAGAGTCAGAGCCAGTCAGAGCCAGTCAGAACCAGTCAGAGTCAGAGCCAGTCAGAGCCAGTCAGAGCCAGAGCCAGTCAGAGCCAGTCAGAGTCAGAGCCAGTCAGAGCCAGTCAGAGCCAGAGCCAGTCAGAGCCAGAGCCAGTCAGAGCCAGTCAGAGTCAGAGCCAGTCAGAGCCAGTCAGAGTCAGAGCAGTCAGAGCCAGTCAGTCAGAGCCAGTCAGAGCCAGTCAGAGCCAGTCAGAGTCAGAGCCAGTCAGAGTCAGAGCCAGTCAGAGCCAGTCAGAGTCAGTCAGAGCCAGTCAGTCAGAGCCAGAGCCAGAGCCAGTCAGAGTCAGAGCCAGTCAGAGCCAGTCAGAGCCAGAGACAGAGAGCCAGTCAGAGCCAGAGCCAGTCAGAGCCAGAGCCAGTCAGAGCCAGTCAGAGCCAGAGCCAGTCAGAGCCAGTCAGAGTCAGAGCCAGTCAGAGCCAGTCAGAGCCAGAGTCAGAGCCAGTCAGAGCCAGAGCCAGTCAGAGCCAGTCAGAGCCAGTCAGAGCCAGAGCCAGTCAGAGCCAGTCAGAGTCAGAGAGTCAGAGCCAGTCAGAGCCAGTCAGCACCCAGTCAGAGCCAGTCAGAGTCAGAGCAGTCAGACAGTCAGAGCCAGTCAGAGTCTCAGAGCCAGTCAGAGCCAGTCAGAACCAGTCAGAGTTCAGAGCCAGTCAGAGCCAGTCTGACATCATGCATTGGTGTCATCAGAGCACACAGTGATCAATGATAATGGCTCCTATATCATCGGTAATTACAATGGTGAATAGGCCATGATGTAGTGTTTCTGCTTAAACCACTAGGCAGCCACCCATCCATGGTAACCGTGCACGACGACGCACGCAACGCACGCACGCACGCACGCACGCACGCACCATCTCTCACTGTACCTTGCATTGGAGGTGATATTTATACATGACGGGGTCTCATTTTCCCAAGAGAGAGAGAGAGACTCTAGCTGAGGAGGCCCCATATACACCTTTAATCAAATCAAAAATCTCAAATAGAAAACCGAAGAAAATTAACATAATGACAAATGGTTTGATGAAGAATGCAAAAATCTAAGAAAGAAATTGAGAAACCTGTCAACCAAAAACATAGAGACCCGAAAACCTGAGTCTACGCCTTCACAATGGTGAATCACTAAAACAATACAGAAATACACTACGGAAAAAGAAGGAACAGCATATCAGAAATCAGCTCAATGTAATTGAAGAATCCATAGACTCTAACCACTTCTGGGAAAATTGGAAAACACTAAACAAACAACAACACGAAGAATTATCTATCCAAAATGGAGATGTATGGGTAAACCACTCTCCAATCTTTTTGGCTATAACAAAAATAAAGAGCAAAACGTATACATGATCAAATACAGATCTTAGAATCAACTATTAAAGACTACCAGAACCCACTGGATTCTCCAATTACATTGAATGAGTTACAGGACAAAATCCCTCCAACCCAAAAAGGCCTGTGGTGTTGATGGTATCCTCAATGAAATTATCAAATATACAGACAACAAATTCCAATTGGCTATACTAAAACTCTTTAACATCATCCTTAGCCTTCAAAGTCTTAGCTTTGATGGCATTCTAAGCCATCAAAGGAATATAAATTTCAACATACCAATTAGATTTGGCAAAAATACTTGAATCAGTCATAGAGCCCATTGCCTTTATGGTTGTGAGGTCTGGGGTCCGCTCACCAACCAAGACTTCACAAAATGGGACAAACACCAAATTGAGACTCTGCACGCAGAATTCTGCAAAAATATCCTCCGCGTACAACGTAGAACACCAAATAATGCATGCAGAGCAGAATTATGCCGATACCCACTAATTATCAAAATCCAGAAAAGAGCAAATTCTATAACCACCTAAAAGGAAGCGATTCCCAAACCTTCCATAACAAAGCCATCACCTACAGAGAGATGAACCTGGAGAAGAGTCCCTAAGTAAGACTGGTCCTGGGGCTCTGTTCACAAACACAAACACACCCTACAGAGCCCCAGGACAGCAGCACAATTAGACCCAACCAAATCATGAGAAAACAAAAAGATAATTACTTGACACATTGGAAAGAGTTAACAAAAAAACAGAGCAAACTAGAATGCTATTTGGCCCTACACAGAGAGTACACAGCGGCAGAATACCTGACCAATGTGACTGACCCAAAATTAAGGAAAGCTTTGACTATGTACAGACTCAGTGAGCATAGCCTTGCTATTGAGAAAGGCCGCCGTAGGCAGACATGGCTCTCAAGAGAAGACAGGCTATGTGCTCACTGCCCACAAATGAGGTGGAAACTGAGCTGCACTTCCTAACCTTCTGCCCAATGTATGACCATATTAGAGAGACATATTTCCCTCAGATTACACAGATCCACACAGAATTCGAAAACAAATCCAATTTTGATAAACTCCCATATCTACTGGGTGAAATTCCACAGTGTGCCATCACAGCAGCAAGATTTGTGACCTTTTGCCACGAGAAAAGGGCAACCAGTGAAGAACAAACACCATTGTAAATACAACCCATATTTATGCTTATTTATTTTATCTTGTGTCCTTCAACAAATTGTACTTTGTTAAAACACTTTATATATACAGTGCCTTGCAGAAAGTATTCGGCCCCCTTGAACTTTGCGACCTTTGCCACATTTCAGGCTTCAAACATAAAGATATAAAACTGTATTTTTTGTGAAGAATCAACAACAAGTGGGACACAATCATGAAGTGGAACGACATTTATTGGATATTTCAAACTTTTTTACAAATCAAACACTGAAAAATTGGGCGTGCAAAATTATTCAGCCCCTTTAAGTTAATACTTTGTAGCGCCACCTTTTGCTGCGATTACAGCTGTAAGTCGCTTTATGTCTCTATCAGTTTTGCACAACGAGAGATTTGTGAACAGCAGTTTTCAGTTCTTTCCACAGATTCTCGATTGGATTCAGGTCTGGACTTTGACTTGGCCATTCTAACACCTGGATATGTTTATTTTTGAACCATTCCATTGTAGATTTTGCTTTATGTTTTGGATCATTGTCTTGTTCGAAGACAAATCTCCGTCCCAGTCTCAGGTCTTTTGCAGACTCCATAAGGTTTTCTTCCAGAATGGTCCTGTATTTGGCTCCATCCATCTTCCCATCAATTTGAACAATCTTCCCTGTCCCTGCTGAAGAAAAGCAGACCCAAACCATGATGCTGCCACCACCATGTTTGACAGTGGGGATGGTGTGTTCAGGGTGATGGACACCCTTCCCCAACTGTCGGATCCAGGTGTACCAGATGCATATGGGTGGCTAGGGCTCCATGTCTTATCCTCCATTGGAGGTAAGCTGTTCTCTTTTCAATAGGCAGTTTGTATAAAGATCGCCAACAGCCTTTTGGGGATGCACCTGGACCAAACACACCCACCCACCTCGTCGATTTTACCCCTTCCAGGGAAGAGGCATGGGACACATTTACACAATTTTTTTACAGGGCCTTCTTTCCCACCGCCTTGAACTCCCCCAGCTCCGGGGTATCGACGTCCTCCTCCTCTAATGACCCCACCGCAGCACTAACAATCAGTGCAGGAACACATAATCCAGACCCTCCTTCCACCGATCAGAATTGGAAGTGTCAGTCACATACTGCAGATAAAGTACTGGCAAGGAATCACAGACCTCAGCAACGACCTTCCTCAGTAGGCGAGATGATCAGATCCCCGCTCTTTCTCTCAGCTCCTCAAACGACCTGCTCCTGCTCTACATCAGATGACCCAGCTTAGTACACCCCACACCTAACAGGCATGAACATAGGCTGGCTGAACCCAGAGCACAGGACGGGTACCAAACCCGACGCGCACCAGTAAACATGTGCACAAGCACTTACAACAAGCAATTCCACACAAAGACATGGGGGGAGGGTTTACTGAGGGTTAAATGCACAAAAATTAATGAGGGAAATGAAAACCAGGTGTGTAGGAAAACAAGACGAAACAAATGGAAAATTAAAAGCGTATTGTCGATGGCTAGATGACCGGTGACGCCGACCGCCGAACAACCCGAGCGGCCCGAACAACGAGAGGAACCGACTCCAAAGTCGTGACAGGGACTGGATGGCAGTGTTTTAAAAAAGAGGCTCTTGAAAAAGCCACATCCCTGGTGGCATGCCGGCCTTACGGGAACTCTCTAAGCCTACATAACAGACTCATAAAAGGGAGTCAGGCCAGACAAATCATCCCACTCCACCTTTAAGAGGAAACGGTGCTTGTCTAAGCCCAAACAGCCCAGTCTCCTCATCAATGTGTAGGCTGTGTCGACCCCACTAGAACCGTCACTGTACAACAGTCTCTGGGATGCTTGAAGCCGTAAAGCCATGATCCTGGAAGAAATGTCCACCAGGCCTTGCCCACCCTCGTGCAGTGGCAGGTACAGGGCTGCAGCTTTAATCCAGTGTTGTCCAGACCAGAAGAAATTAACAAGGGTCCTCTGAAGCTCTTGTATCGATGGCTGCAAAATCATTAGTCTGTGCCACAGGGTAGAGGCAGCAAGATTATTAGCTACCAGCACCAGCTGGGGTAGCACCCATTTCCACATTGACAGTCTGGCATACACCTTCTCCACTACACCCTCCCAGTTCTTTTTCTGAAATACATCAGAGCCTAAAAAAAAAAAGTCTTCATCCCATCTCTGTCCCACTGAAGCCCCCCTGGTAACCGTGGAGAGGAACCGGTCTGAAGCTGACCTGCCCACAGTGATTCACTCTTTTCCCAATTGACTCTAGCTGAGGAGGCCCCCTTATACACCTTTAAAGCATTTGAGAGAACCTTAACATCCTCACCCCCTGTAATAAAAACTGTCAGGTCATCTGCATATGCAGACAGTGCGATCATGGGACCCTTCACTACTCCCAGCACAGAGAAACCAGTAAACCTCAATCTTAAAAAACAAAGCATTGGTTCAATTGCCAGTCAATATTTCTGCCCTGAAATTGGGCATCCCTGCCTGATGCCCCTTTGGACAGGGATGGGGCAACTCAAACCACCACCCACCTTCACCATACATGAGGCCCCAGCATAAAGTAAACTCATCCAAGACAAAAAACATCCCCAAACCCAAAGGCTTTCATTGTTTTGAATAAGTACTGGTGGTCCACACGGTCAAAAGCATTTTCCTGATCCAAAGAAAGTAAACCCACATTTACATCAGGCAGTTTACAAATGTCTAAAACATCTCTTATTAGAAACAAGTTATCAACTATGGAGTGGTCAGGTACACAGTAAGACTGGTCCTTGTGGACCAACAGCCCCAGATACAATTTTATATTCTGCGCACAGTAATGCAACAGGTCGTCAATTTTTTATAAGAGCCAAATCCCCCTTTTTTGGCAACAATGAAAGCAATGCACGTTGACAGCATACGGGAAGAGAACCCCCATGAAAAGATTTACAAACCACTCCATAAAAATTCTCCCCAATAGACCCCCAAAAGTGCTTATAAAACTCAGATGGTAAACCATCGATGCCAGGGGCTCGGCCTGTTGAGAGCTGCATAACTGCTGTGGACAGCTCCTGCAGAGTAACTCTCTGCTCAGGGCCCAATTGAGGAAGACCATGTAACAACTGTTCAGTACACAGAGAATCACAATCCACAATCCACAGTAAAAATCCACAGCATGTTGGCGCATTTCACTGTCATCTGTGGTCACCTTCCCATCAGGCAGACGAAGGCAGACCGTCTGTTTGCCTAGGTTTTTTTTTAAGCGCTAGGAGCATCCATATCCTTGAGGGTAGCAAAACGTCAAGACTGTCCTAGTGGTCACCTTCCCATCAGGGTCAGACGAGCAGACCGTCTGTTTGATGTCCTGTTCAACGTCGACTGTCCTAGGTTTTTTTTTTAAGCGCTAGGAGCATCCATATCCTTGAGGGTAGCAAAACCTGAGACCTAATCAAGGCACCCTTCACTCTTTCCTGTAAAAACAACCTCAGTTCATGTCTCTTCCTGTAAATTCAACCTGTCTAACTAATTCAGGGTCATTCTGAGTGAGCAACTTCAATTCAATAGATTTGATGTCCTGTTCAAGGGCCCTGATAGTCTCTTTAACTTCAATTTGAGACAGAGCAGTATACTGTTGACAAAATGCTAGTGATCAGATACATACAACCTGTCTAACCTTCCAACCCTACTAGAGTAGTGATCAGATACATACAACCTGTCTAACCTTCCAACCCTACAACCCAACCTGTCTAACCTTCCAACCCTACTACAGTAGTGATCAGATACATACAACCTGTCTAACCTTCCAACCCTACTACAGTAGTGATCAGATACATACAACCTGTCTAACCTTCCAACCCTACTACAGTAGTGATCAGATACATACAACCTGTCTAACCTTCCAACCCTACTACAGTAGTGATCAGATACATACAACCTGTCTAACCCTACTAGAGTAGTGATCCAACCAACCTAACCCTACAGTAGTGATCAGATACATACAACCTGTCTAACCTTCCAACCCTACTACAGTAGTGATCAGATACATACAACCTAACCTGTCTAACAACTTCCTTCCAACCCTACTACAGTAGTGATCAGATACATACAACCTGTCTAACCTTCCAACCCTACTACAGTAGTGATCAGATACATACAACCTGTCTAACCTTCCAACCCTACTACAGTAGTGATCAGATACATACAACCTGTCTAACCTTCCAACCCTACTACAGTAGTGATCAGATGCTAACAACTACTACTACAGATACATACAACCTAACAACCTACTAGTACATACAACCTGTCTAACCTTCCAACCCTAAGTGATCAGATACATACAACCTGTCTAACCTTCCAACCCTACTAGAGTAGTGATCAGATACATACAACCTGTCTAACCTTCCAACCCTACTACAGTAGTGCTCAGATACAATATAACCTGTCTAACCTTCCAACCCTACTACAGTACAGATACAACCTGTCTAACCTTCCAACCCTACTACAGTAGTGCTCAGATACATATAACCTGTCTAACCTTCCAACCCTACTACAGTAGTGATCAGATACATACAACCTGTCTAACCTTCCAACCCTACTACAGTAGTGCTCAGATACATACAACCTGTCTAACCTTCCAACCCTACTAGAGTAGTGATCAGATACATACAACCTGTCTAACCTTCCAACCCTACTACAGTAGTGCTCAGATACATACAACCTGTCTAACCTTCCAACCCTACTACAGTAGTGATCAGATATATACAACCTGTCTAACCTTCCAACCCTACTACAGTAGTGATCAGATACATACAACCTGTCTAACCTTCCAACCCTACTACAGTAGTGATCAGATACATACAACCTGTCTAACCTTCCAACCCTACTACAGTATTGCTCAGATACATACAACCTGTCTAACCTTCCAACCCTACTACAGTAGTTATCAGATACATACAACCTGTCTAACCTTGCTGCACTGACACCACCTTCATTAACGTTTAACCATGTGTACTGCCTAACTTTTGCATTCCTTACTCGCCACACATCAGAAAGCTCAGTTAATAGACCAGACAGGCAAGTGGCTGACCGCAGGTGAGGTTCTTCAGCAGTGCGATCAACAGTAAAATCTACTGTACAATTCCAGTCACCCCCTAAAACCATACACCCCTCTTGATCACACTGTCTTAAGGTTTCCTTTATTTGATCAAATACAGCAATACGCTCTATACCCTCATTAGGAGCATACTTTTTTTTAAAACTAATTAAAAACCCATAACATCCACCTTGACCAATAAAACCCGACCCTTGACATTCTCTGTTGTAGATACCACAGTCACCCCTAAGCCTGAGGAAAACAAAAATTGCCACCCCAGCACTGAAATTAGTACCATGACTGAGTACATGCTGCCCCTCCCACCACATACCCCAGTCAACCTCATTTTCCTCATCACTATGTGTCTCCTGTAGGAAAACTACATTAAGCCTTTTCTGTTTTATTACTTCTAATACCCAAGCCCTCTTATTCCTGTCCCTTCCCCCATTAATACTGAGAGAACCAACCCTTAGTACCTCCATGTAGAAAAGAGAAAGGAAAAGCAGAAGAAACCACAGAGAAACCAAGGAGAAAAAAGACACCCTATGAGGCATGATCATCATTGTTTTAATTTTCGCTTAACCTGACCACGTTTACCATTAACTTTTGCTGCTGTGACAGCAGTAACAAATTTCCTCAAGCTAAAATGCTTCTTGTCACTCAACTGGTCTAACCACACCGTCTTCTGTAACATCACAGATGACCTCACAAACTTATAAACATCAAATAAATCTGCCAATTTGACAGATTTCCCAAAAGTCTGATCCAGGAACCCATTTACCTCCTCTAGATTGTAAATTGAGTCGTCACCATCTGCTATCTTATCAATAGAGATATCCTTATCCTTCTCCCGATCCTCCTCAACTGAGGACACAGACCCTTGACTCCCTTCTACCACATCCCTCTCAACACTCCCCACTAGCAGCCCATCACTCGTACCAGGCATCTCCTCCACTACCTATAGGGAATAGTCCACACCCTGCTCAACAGTAGTGTACTATATAGGGAATAGTCTATGGGCCCTGCTCAACAGTAGTGTACTATATAGGGAATAGTCTATGGGCCCTGCTCAACAGTAGTGTACTATATAGGGAATAGTCTATGGGCCCTGCTCAACAGTAGTGTACTGTATAGGGAATAGTAGTCTATGGGCCCTGCTCAACAGTAGTGTACTGTATAGGGAATAGTCTATTGGCCCTGTTCAACAGTAGTGTACTATTTAGGGAATATTTTATGGGCAGTAGTGTACTGTATAGGGAATAGTGTGCCATTTGGGACACAGTCAGAGGCTGATTTAGAGGAAGAGTTTAATTGCTTAAGCAATTTGCTGTATGTATGTCCTACGGCAGAGTTCATTCCATCCTACCATGCAGAAAAATAACAAATCAAATGTAGTTTTACGTCTTTCCTTAATCCAGTAAACATGAATTTATTGCCTAATCACTCAATCACTGCTATAAAGCAGGCTTTGTTGGCAGTTTAGACACAACTACAGTGTTTTTGTCTATGATTTCGTGTTTTCGTCTATGGATCTTATTGAGTGAAGGACGAAATTGCTTTGAATGTCTGCGCAAGATGGATAACGGCATTCGTATGACTGTCAGCCGTGAATGAGTTCTATTGTGAGTTTGTTTCCACAGTGCATGTTTGGTTGAATTGTTTAGAAACGCCTTAATCTCTGTGTCTTGTATGGTGTTGTCTGGTGTGGTGTCGGGGTTAAAGAGTCTAGCTGCTGACTCTATTCATCCTTACCCATCTGCCACAGGAGAGGGAGGGGAAGAGTGGGTAAAGGGAGAGAGAGACAGAGTAACACTTGCTAGATAGAGGGACGGAGAGGGAGGGGAAGAGTGGGTAAAGGGAGAGAGAGAGAGTAACACTTGCTAGATAGAGGGACGGAGAGGGAGGGGAAGAGTGGGTAAAGGGAGAGAGAGACAGAGTAACACTTGCTAGATAGAGGGACGGAGAGGGAGGGGAAGAGTGGGTAAAGGGAGAGAGAGACAGAGTAACACTTGCTAGATAGAGGGACGGAGAGGGAGGGGAAGAGTGGGTAAAGGGAGTAGAGAGACAGAGTAACACTTGCTAGATAGAGGGACGGAGAGGGAGGGGAAGAGTGGGTAAAGGGAGAGAGACAGAGTAACACTTGCTAGATAGAGGGACGGAGAGGGAGGGGAAGAGTGGGTAAAGGGAGAGAGAGACAGAGTAACACTTGCTAGATAGAGGGACGGAGAGGGAGGGGAAGAGTGGGTAAAGGGAGAGAGACAGAGTAACACTTGCTAGATAGAGGGACGGAGAGGGAGGGGAAGAGTGGGTAAAGGGAGAGAGACAGAGTAACACTTGCTAGATAGAGGGACGGAGAGGGAGGGGAAGAGTGGGTAAAGGGAGAGAGAGACAGAGTAACACTTGCTAGATAGAGGGACGGAGAGGGAGGGGAAGAGTGGGTAAAGGGAGTAGAGAGACAGAGTAACACTTGCTAGATAGAGGGACGGAGAGGGAGGGGAAGAGTGGGTAAAGGGAGAGAGACAGAGTAACACTTGCTAGATAGAGGGACGGAGAGGGAGGGGAAGAGTGGGTAAAGGGAGAGAGAGACAGAGTAACACTTGCTAGATAGAGGGATGGAGAGGGAGGGGCGGTGCAGAGAAGGGTGGCAGAGGGAGAGAAAGAGAGGGAAGGAGAGAGGGAGACAAAGAGAGGGAAGGAGAGAGGGAGGGAAAGAGAGGGAAGGAGAGAGGGAGAAAGAGAGGGAAGGAGAGAGGGAAGGTGAGAGGGAGAGAAAGAGAGGGGAGGCGAGAGGGAGAAAGAGAGGGAAGGCGAGATGGAGAGAAAGAGAGGGTGGGAGAGAGGGAGAGAAAGAGAGAGAAGGAGAGAGGGAGAGAAAGGGGGAAGGAGAGAGGGAGAAAGAGAGGGAAGGAGAGAGGGAGAGAACGAGAGGGTGGGAGAGAGGGAGAGAAAGAGAGAGAAGGAGAGAGGGAGAGAAAGAGGGAAGGCGAGAGGGAGAAAGAGAGGGAAGGAGAGGAGAGAAAGAGAGGGAAAAGAGAGGGAAGGAGAGAGGGAGAGAAAGAGAGGGTGGGAGAGAGGGAGAGAAAGAGGGAAGGAGAGAGGGACAGAAAGAGAGGGAAGGACAGAAAGAGGGAAGGAGAGAGGGAGATAATGAGAGGGAAGGAGAGAGAGAATGAGAGGGAAGGAGAGAGGGAGATAATGAGAGGGAAGGAGAGCGGGAGAGAATGAGAGGGAAGGAGAGAGGGAGAGAATGAGAGGGAAGGAGAGAGGAGATAATGAGAGGGAAGGAGAGAGGGAGAGAATGAGAGGGAAGGAGAGAGGGAGATAATGAGAGGGAAGGAGAGTGGGAGAGAATGAGAGGGAAGGAGAGCGGGACAGAATGAGAGGGAAGGAGAGAGGGAGATAATGAGAGGGAAGGAGAGAGGGAGATAATGAGAGGGAAGGAGAGCGGGAGAGAATGAGAGGGAAGGAGAGAGGGAGATAATGAGAGGGAAGGAGAGCGGGAGAGAATGAGAGGGAAGGAGAGAGGGAGAGAATGAGAGGGAAGGAGAGCGGGAGAGAATGAGAGGGAAGGAGAGAGGGAAAGAAAGAGAGGGAAGGAGAGAGGGAGAGAATGAGAGGGAAGGAGAGCAGGAGAGAATGAGAGGGAAGGAGAGAGGGAAAGAAAGAGAGGGAAGGAGAGAGGGACAGAAAGAGAGGGAAGGAGAGAGGGAGAGAATGAGAGGGAAGGAGAGAGGGAGAGAATGAGAGGGAAGGAGAGAGGGAGAGAATGAGAGGGAAGGAGAGAGGGAGAAAGAGAGGGAAGGAGAGAGGGAGAGAAAGAGGGGGAAGGAGAGAGGGAGAGAATGGGAGGGAAGGAGAGAGGGAGAGAATGAGAGGGAAGGAGAGGGGAGAGAATGAGAGGGAAGGAGAGAGGGAAAGAAAGAGAGGGAAGGAGAGAGGGACAGAAAGAGAGGGAAGGAGAGAGGGAGAGAAAGAGAGGGAAGGAGAGAGGGAGAAAGAGAGGGAAGGAGAGAGGGAGAGAAAGAGTTGGAAGGAGAGAGGGAGAGAAAGAAAGGGAAGGAGAGAGGGACAGAAAGAGAGGGAAGGAGAGAGGGACAGAAAGAGGGAAGGAGAGAGAGAAAAAGAGAGAAAAAGAGAGAGAAGGAAAAAGAGAGAAAGAGAGGGAAGGAGAGAGGGAGAAAGAGAGGGAAGGAGAGAGAGAAAAAGAGAGGGAATGAGAGAGGGAGACATTAAGAAAGAGGAGAGAGAGAGAAAACAAGAGAGAAGGGGGGTTGAAAAATGAGCAAAAGACAGAGGGAGAAAGAGAGAAAGAGACCGGGGAGAGAGGGATGAAAAGACACAGAGAAACCATGCATCTTTTCTGTCCACTGACTCCTCTGTCTGATCCGTTCTGTGTTCATGTTCACTGACTCCTCTGTCTGAACAACAGGGCCAGATGGAGGACAGAGATCCTTCAGAGGAACAAGAACCTCTCTTTCTGTTTCTTTCACTTCTTCTCTTGGAGTTTCAGTCCAAAGACCCACAAAGTACTTCAGGGAAAGGCCTGGCACTTGGATTCCACACAATACTGCTCCACACAACCCCTCGCTGGAGTCGCTAGCTAAGGATTTAAAGCTAACCGCTGAGGTGGCATGTTTTTTTAGGGAGGTGGGTGGGAAAGGAAACTAAAACACCATAAATATATGTCCCTGTTTGTTGTGGCCTTGACAGGACCAATGATTTCCCCCTGGGTTCCTGATTGTCTGCTAAGGACTCTTTAGGATTTTCCTGCCCCAGCAAGGTGACCCCAAAACCTGGGTAGGATTTCACCTGGAACCACCCTGCTGGTTCTACACAAAAGATACCTCTTGGGTTGATATTTTATGCCCCAATAAGAGTTTGTTTCCTATACATTAATGTGAACTTTAAAGCAGCGGGTGGCTGGGTGATAAACTGCTGGGTTTTACACTAACGGTGGCGATTCTACATGTAGAATCGTCAGGAAATGAAAAGAAAATTACAGTCGGTGTTCTGTGGTCAGAGGTGACAAGACGGCCGCCGTCTTCTTTCAGCCGTTCATCAGTGCAGTCTGTTTTGTGTGTTCAGCCTATGTGACAGAAACTGTGTCCACAGTCAGTCAGAGAGAGAAAGTGTGTGTGTGTGTGTGTGTGTGTGTGTGTGTGTGTGTGTGTGTGTGTGTGTGTGTGTGTGTGTGTGTGTGTGTGTGTGTGTGTGTGTGTGTGTGTGTGTGTGTGTGTGTGTGTGTGTGTGTGTGTGTGTGTGTGTGTGTGTGTGTGTGTGTGTCTCTCTACCGGGCCAGTCACACCCAATACCAATAGAACTAGTCCTTGGTAACTGTGGGTAAACAATGGGAAATCAAAGCCTGCAGAACACAATCATTATAGAATCCTGGATCTAATCCCAGAGGCCGACCCAAAACAAAGTTGCGGCAGGAGAGGTAGATGGAGGCCCTCCCCCCGCCCGGCAAATCTAACCACAAATCCATTTAGCCCCTACTGTCCTACAGGCAGAAAGTCAAACAGGATGTTCCCATGACAAGAACTATTCAACGCTGGTCTGACCAATCGGAATCCACGCTTCAAGATTGTTTTGATCACGCGGACTGGGAAATGATCCAGGCAGCCTCAGAGAATAACATTGATTTATACGCTTTCGGTGAGTGAGTTTATAAGGAAGTGCATTGGAGATGTTGTACCCAGTGTGACTATTTAAACCTACCCTAACCAGAAACTGTGGATAGATGGCAGCATCCGAACAAGACTGAAAGCCCACACCACTACATTCAACCACGGAAAGATGACTGGGAATATGGCTGAAAATAAACAGTGTTGTTTTTCCCTCCGCAAGGCATTCAAACAAGTGAAATGTCGGTATAGAGACAAAGTGGAGTCGCAATTCAACTGCTCAGACACGAGACATTTGTGGCAGGGTCTACAGGCAATTACGGACTACAAAAAAGAAAACCAGCCACATCACGGACACCGATGTCCTGCTTCCAGACAAAATAAACACCTTTGCCCACCTCGAGGATAATACAGTGCCACCAATGCAGCCTGTGGCTGACATTTAAGACATTTAAACGTGTTAACCCTCGCAAGGCTAGGATCATATCACCTCCACCTTACCTGATACCCTAGACCCACTTCAATTTGCATACCGCCCCATTAGGTCCACAGAAGATGCAATCACCATCACACTGCCCTATCCCATCTGGACAAGAGTAATACCTATGTAAGAATGCTGTTCATTGACTACAGCTCAGCATTCAACACCATAGTTCCCTCAAAGTTCATCATTAAGTTTGAGACCCTGGATCTCAACCCCGCCCTGTGAAACTGGGTCCTGGACTTTCTGACGGGCCGCCCCCAGGTGGTGAGGGTAGGAAACAACATCTGCACTTCGCTGATCTTCAACATCCGGGGCCCCACGAGTACGTGCTCAGCCCCCTCCTGTCCTCCCTGTTCACCCATGACAGCGTGGCCATACATGCCTCCAACTCAATCATCAAGTTTGCAGACGACACAACAGTAGTGGGCTTGAATACCAACAACGACGAGACGGCCTACAGGGAGGAGGTGAGGGCCCTCTGAGTGTGGTGTCAGGAAAACAACCTCTCACTCAACGTCAACAAAATAAAGGAGATGACCGTTGACTTCAGGAAACAGCAGAGGGAGCACCCCCCTATCCACATCGACGGGACAGTAGTAAAAACGGCGGAAATTTTAAGTTCCTCGGCGTACACATCACGGACAAATTGAAATGTTCCACCCACACAGACAGTGTGGTGAAGAAGGCTTGTCACCTGAAACCCTCAAACCTTTACAAATGCAAAATTGAGAGCATCCTCCTGGTACGGCAACTGCACCGCCCACAACCACAAGGCTCTCCAAAGACTTGATTTGATTTGAGGGTGGTGCGGTCTGCACAACGCATCACCGGTGGCAAACTACCTGCCCTCCAGGACACCTACACCACCCGATGTCACAGGAAGGCCAAAAATATCATCAAGGACAACAGCCACCCGAGCCACTGCCTGTTCCCCCACTTCCATCCAGAAGGTGAAGTCAGTACAGGTGCATGAAAGCTGGGAACGAGAGACTGAAAAACAGCTTCTATCTCAAGGCCATCAGACCATTAAACAGCCATCACTAACACAGAGGCTTCTGCCTACATACAGACTCAAAATCATAGGACACTTTAATAAATGGATCACTAGTCACTTTAATAATGCCACTTTAATAATGTTTACATATCTTACCGTGCTCATCTCACATGTATATACTGTATTTTATACCATCTATTGTATCTTGCCTATGCTGCTCGGTCATCGCTTATACATATATTTATATGTACATATTCTTATTCCATCCCATGGAATTGTTAATTACTTGTTAGATATTACTGCACAAGCATTTAGCTACACTCGTATTAACATCTGCTAACCATGTGTATCAGACCAATAACATTTGATTTGATTTGATTTTTCATACAGACACACACAGATAGACAGACACACTGACTGTTAACAACACTAAAAAACGATTACACACTACAGCAAAGTAAACAAAATCAAACACTTTCCAGACCACAGAACAACAGAGCACAGCTAATAGTAATTTAAATGAAATGTAATGTTGACAGTAAATAGCCACGGAAGTATACAGTATCTCCTAACTAGCTACAGAATAACTATAGCAACGGAAGTATCAGTATCTCCTAACTAGCTACAGAATAACTATAGCAATGGAAGTATCAGTATCTCCTAACTAGATACAGAATAACTATAGGAAGTATCAGTATCAACGAAAGTATCAGTATCTCCTAACTAGCTACAGAATAACTATAGCAACGGAAGTATCAGTATCTCCTAACTAGCTACAGAATAACTATAGCAACGGAAGTATCAGTATCTCCTAATAACTAGCTACAGAATAACTATAGCAACGGAAGTATCAGTATCTCCTAACTAGCTACAGAATAACTATAGCAACGGAAGTATACAGTATATCCTAACTAGCTACAGAATAACAATAGCAACGGAAGTATCAGTATCTCCTAACTAGCTACAGAATAACTATAGCAACGGAAGTATCAGTATCTCCTAACTAGCTACAGAATATCTATAGCAACGGAAGTATCAATATCTCCTAACTAGATACAGAATAACTATAGCAACGGAAGTATCAGTATCTCCTAACTAGCTACAGAATAACTATAGCAACGGAAGTATCAGTATCTCCTAACTAGACAGAATACAGAATACTATAGCAACGGAAGTATCAGTATCTCCTAACTAGCTACAGAATAACTATAGCAACGGAAGTATCAGTATCTCCTAACTAGCTACAGAATAACTATAGCAACGGAAGTATCAGTATCTCCTAACTAGCTACAGAATAACTATAGCAACGGAAGTATCAGTATCTCCTAACTAGCTACAGAATACTATAGCAACGGAAGTATCAGTATCTCCTAACTAGCTACAGAATAACTATAGCAACGGAAGTATCAGTATCTCCTAACTAGCTACAGAATAACTATAGCAACGGAAGTATCAGTATCTCCTAACTAGCTACAGAATAACTATAGCAACGGAAGTATCAGTATCTCCTAATAACTAGATACAGAATAACTATAGCAACGGAAGTAGCAGTATCTCCTAACTAGCTACCGAATATCTATAGCAACGGAAGTATCAGTATCTCCTAACTAGATACAGAATAACTATAGCAACGGAAGTATCAGTATCTCCTAACTAGCTACAGAATAACTATAGCAACGGAAGTATCAGTATCTCCTAACTAGCTACAGAATAACTATAGCAACGGAAGTATCAGTATCTCCTAACTAGATACAGAATAACTATAGCAACGGAAGTATCAGTATCTCCTAACTAGCTACAGAATATCTATAGCAACGGAAGTATCAGTATCTCCTAACTAGCTACAGAATAACTATAGCAACAGAAGTATCTGTATCTCCTAACTAGCTACAGAATAACTATAGCAACGGAAGTATCAGTATCTCCTAACTAGCTACAGAATAACTATAGCAACGGAAGTATCAGTATCTCCTAACTAGCTACAGAATAACTATAGCAACGGAAGTATCAGTATCTCCTAACTAGCTACAGAATAACTATAGCAACGGAAGTATCAGTATCTCCTAACTAGCTACAGAATAACTATAGCAACGGAAGTATCAGTATCTCCTAACTAGCTACAGAATAACTATAGCAACGAAGTATCAGTATCTCCTAACTAGCTACAGAATAACTATAGCAACGGAAGTATCAGTATCTCCTAACTAGCTACAGAATAACTATAGCAACGGAAGTATCAGTATCTCCTAACTAGCTACAGAATAACTATAGCAACGGAAGTATCAGTATCTCCTAACTAGCTACAGAATAACTATAGCAACGGAAGTATCAGTATCTCCTAACTAGCTACAGAATAACTATAGCAACGGAAGTATCAGTATCTCCTAACTAGCTACAGAATAACTATAGCAACGGAAGTATCAGTATCTCCTAACTAGCTACAGAATAACTATAGCAACGGAAGTATCAGTATCTCCTAACTAGCTACAGAATAACTATAGCAACGGAAGTATCAGTATCTCCTAACTAGCTACAGAATAACTATAGCAACAGAAGTATCAGTATCTCCTAACTAGCTACAGAATAACTATAGCAACGGAAGTATCAGTATCTCCTAACTAGCTACAGAATAACTATAGCAACGGAAGTATCAGTATCTCCTAACTAGCTACAGAATAACTATAGCAACGGAAGTATCAGTATCTCCTAACTAGCTACAGAATAACTATAGCAACGGAAGTATCAGTATCTCCTAATAACTAGCTACAGAATAACTATAGCAACGGAAGTATCAGTATCTCCTAACTAGATACAGAATAACTATAGCAACAGAAGTATCAGTATCTCCTAACTAGCTACAGAATAACTATAGCAACGGAAGTATCAGTATCTCCTAACTAGCTACAGAATAACTATGGCAACGGAAGTATCAGTATCTCCTAACTAGCTACAGAATAACTATAGCAACAAAGTATCAGTATCTCCTAACTAGCTACAGAATAACTATAGCAACGGAAGTATCAGTATCTCCTAACTAGCTACAGAATAACTATAGCAACGGAAGTATCAGTATCTCCTAACTAGCTACAGAATAACTATAGCAACGGAAGTATCAGCATCTCCTAACTAGCTACAGAATAACTATAGCAACGGAAGTATCAGTATCTCCTAACTAGCTACAGAATAACTATAGCAACGGAAGTATCAGTATCTCCTAACTAGCTACAGAATAACTATAGCAACGGAAGTATCAGTATCTCCTAACTAGCTACAGAATAACTATAGCAACGGAAGTATCAGCATCTCCTAACTAGCTACAGAATAACTATAGCAACGGAAGTATACAGTATCTCCTAACTAGCTACAGAATATCTATAGCAACGGAAGTATCAGTATCTCGTAACTAGCTACAGAATAACTATAGCAACGGAAGTATCAGTATCTCCTAACTAGCTACAGAATAACTATAGCAACGGAAGTATCAACTAGTATAACTATAGCCTATCAGTAACTAGCTACAGATTAACTATAGCAACGGAAGTATCAGTATCTCCTAATAACTAGCTACAGAATAACTATAGCAACGGAAGTATCAGTATCTCCTAACTAGCTACAGAATAACTATAGCAACAGAAGTATCAGTATCTCCTAATAACTAGCTACAGAATAACTATAGCAACGGAAGTATCAGTATCTCCTAATAACTAGCTACAGAATAACTACAGAATAACTATAGCAACGGAAGTATCAGTATCTCCTAACTAGCTACAGAATAACTATAGCAACGAAAGTATCAGTATCTCCTAACTAGCTACAGAATAACTATAGCAACGGAAGTATCAGTATCTCCTAACTAGCTACAGAATAACTATGGCAACGGAAGTATCAGTATCTCAGAATAAGATATTCTAGCTGTAGTAGTATTGTCATTCATTGATCAAAAATCTACTCTTCCATTCCTGGCACCTTAAGTATGGGTTGTGTCCCAAATGACCCAATTTCCCCTATTTAGTGCAACAGCTTTAGTGGGCTCCTGAGTGGTGCAGTGGTCTAAGGCACTGCATTTCAGTGCTAGTGGTGTCACTACAGATGTCCTGGTTCAAATCCAGGCTGTATCACAACCAGATATGATTGGGCAGTGCACTATTGGCCCAGCATCACCTGGGTTTGGTTGGTGTAGGCTGTCATTGTAATTAATCATTTGTTCTTTAACTGCCTTGCCTGATTCAATAAATAAAACCATTTGAGCAGAGCCCTAGTAGTGCACTATGTAGGGATAAAGGTGCCATTTGCGATGCAAGCCATATAGTCATTAGATGGAGAATTCCTGGCAACTAATCTTGGATGGATTGCAAACCCAGGGCAAGACAACAGGGCAGGATCCTCTGAAGAGCAATGTCCGATGGCAGGTGAGATTTACTATAATGCCTCTTTAAGTGCCCATCAAGGAACTCCGATGTCAATACTGATAGCGGTAATCATTTCTAAATAGACCCTACTACTGATACTGATCCAAAGAGCAACAAGCTCTTCCCCTGCCAGCTCGGTGTCTCTCTCTCTCATGCCCAGCCCAGACTGCCTGCTCAGTCCAAAGACATGGAAATAGAACTCTGGACTCCTGTTAGATGCAACACATTGGGCCTGCTCAGCAGAATGTTTGGCCGGCAATCAATCTGATTGTGGGTTGTCCACAATCCGGCTTTTAAAAGGCAATGTTCCCTGCGGAGATTGCATTGTTGAATTGGCTTGGGCCTGGAAAGTGTACTAGACTGTGGTAGAATTATCTAAGAAAAGTAGTAGAAAAGCTATTCTAAAGAGCTTTAAGTTTTCTGATCTGCCGCAGAGGGGGTTTGAAAAACTATGCTTGTATGATGAGTAACCTTGTCTGAATACTTTCTGAAACTGAAAGAGACATAAAATGGATTGTGGATAAAGCTAAGCAGTCTCAACACTTCAGTCTACATAGCACATCATAAATATTGAGCAGGTTGGCATTTATTGAGATTCCTCATGTACTGGAGGCAGCTAGGCAGAGTGTCACTCTGCTGCAAAGTCATAACATCTGATTTGGACCCTAACCTTAACCACACTGCTAACCATAATGCCTAACCATAAAAAAGCACATTTTTGTATTAATTAATTTTACAATAAAGCCAATTTTGACTTTGTAGCTGGCCCATCTAGCGGAAACTCAGTTCTGCCTCCAGGACAAGACTCATGATGATAGACGTCAACCTGCACATATTGAGGTGCTTCTTTATCAGGAGCCTTTGGGGTGAAGGCTTGCCTCCACTACTTGTTCCATTAGGCTTACCAATCTCCTTTTCAGCTTCTTGGGCCAAACAGAGTTGTATTGTTTCTGTTATTCATGACGGGGTGAATCTTATCTCTGAAGTAGTGATTCAGATATAGAACTATACAATTCACTGTTGCCTCAGACAGTTCATCTGTTCTACATTCATTATGATACCTGAGCTACACCCAGAGGGATATATTGAACTTACAAAACACACACATACACACACACAAACACACTCAAGTTTGACGCGGACACACACAGACACTCCTGAGTGGTGCAGCGGTCTAAGACACTGCATCTCAGTGCACGAGATGTCACTACAGTCCCTGGTTCAAATCCAGGCTGTATCACATCTGGCTGTGATTGGGAGTCCCATAAGGCGGCGCACAATTGGCCCAGTGTTGTCCGAGTTTGGCTGGGGTAGGCTGTCATTGTAAATAAGAATTTGTTCTTAACTGACTTGCATAGATAAATAAAGGTAACACAAACACACATATGCTCAAAATATGAATTGATATTAAAACAAAATCCTTCAAGCAGTTGAAAGACTTCAGAGGGATATTTAAATGTGATGGCCATTCAAGTGAAAGACAACAGGCATTGTACTGGGGATTGATCTGTTGCCTTCAGGGGTGAGCAGTCCAGGGGCGGCAGCACTACTGCTAGACCAGCCCGCATCTGGTACCTTTCCTGCTAATTGACGGTTGTTAATTATTCCCTAAGAGAAGTTCTCTCTTTGATCTTCTCAGTTCTCTGGAAGTCAGAGATCACACCTATGGCCTAAAGGAAGCATAGGCCAAAACCCATTCCTCTCTCTCACACACACTTCTCTCTGTTTATCGATGACAGCATTCAATTTCTACTGCGTAGCCAGACATCCGAAGCCTCATGGATTGAAAACAGGAGTAATGTTGGTAATATCTGCAAGTCATTGGAAACAGAACGCACCAATAATCTGATCAGGGGGCATATGTATCAAACGTCTCAGAGTAGGAGTGCTGATCTAGGATCAGATCTCCCCTGTCCATGTCATCTTATTCATTAAAAGGCAAAACTGATACTCTGCACTTATACTCTGAGACACTTGATATATACAGCCCCAAAATACTGTAGGCATGTCAAATAGGGCTAGACGGACTGCAACACAGTGCTACATCTTTAGCTAAAGCTGGAGCAGACTGGTGCCCATGGGTCACAGCTAGGAGAGAATATATCTAAATCTATATTTCCCCCACTGCAGTGAAAACATCAACAGAGCAGATACTATTTTAAGTAAAACCTCTAATGTGTCAATGTTAACATCATTTTCTGCGCTGAAATTGATCTGAGCATTGACTTCTATCTTATTATTCTTGATGGCTGTGCTTCTGAATCAATGTTAGGTGTGTGTGTGTGTGTGTGTGTGTGTGTGTGTGTGTGTGTGTGTGTGTGTGTGTGTGTGTGTGTGTGTGTGTGTGTGTGTGTGTGTGTGTGTGTGTGTGTGTGTGTGTGTGTGTGTGTGTGTGTGTGTGTGTGTACATGCATGTATTGTTTAGTGGAAAAAGGTATGCCTTGTGTAAACTATGTGAGTGTGTAGGGATATACTGACTCTGGTATATCGACTTGCTAAAAGCAACATATAGCAGAACATAATCATCATCTTTTGGA
The DNA here is from genome assembly GCF_023373465.1 of Oncorhynchus keta. Lineage (NCBI taxonomy): Eukaryota > Metazoa > Chordata > Actinopteri > Salmoniformes > Salmonidae > Oncorhynchus > Oncorhynchus keta. The sequence goes on along the minus strand of NW_026289551.1, from coordinate 188,062 downwards.
CTGAACTCTCTGATATCTCAGGTCCCATTAAATTAAATAAGTGAGTTAGTTCCACTAGAATGATAGCAGGTTTAATTGGAGAAGATACTCTCTGCGTTCCTGAAGACATTTAAAACAAGTGTTTTCTCTGATACATTTCTAAAGTGCCGACTTTGCAGTATAAAAACTGAAGGATCCCAATCTCTATCCGCCTCTCACTGATTTGGGTCATAGCTACTCTGACTGTTGGTACAGTGCTGCAGTCATTTCTTTTAGGTTTACTCACTGCAGCACTGAAACTAATGCATTGACAGAATCGTAGTAAAAAATGGTCCCTTAGAAAAGAAGCTGTATCGTTCGAAACACATAATTGTAGATATCTGGGATTCAACTACTATACCTATTGAACTAAGCTCATAAGGCATTCATAAGTTATATTTTTCAAGAAACAATGATATCTATAAATCATTTAAAAGTCTAAAAACGTATATACTAATCCCAGATGACCTCTTTAAAGTAGTGAATCCCCATAGTTGCAGCCAGCTCAGACCTAATCAACTTCAGTATTCAATGTTTGTCTGGGTCCCCAGGATGTGGGTAGATGTCTCCATACTGTTCACTAGGGGCAACGTGAGCACCTATTACCATATAGTAGGCTGGCGGTTTGCTAGGGTGTTGTGGATTGGGATAGAGGAACCGCTTAAACCTCCGGCCTGATAATTGTGGGTTCAGTCCCAGTGCTAGACAGTCGTTTCAGTTTTTTCTGTTTTAACCCTTACCTTAACCAGTCGGAATTAATGCCTCAAATTTACCATTGAAATGTGATGTTAATTCCCCCCCTGGACAAACGTTGAATACTGAAGTGAGACCGTGAGTTCTTGTTGATAGTTGAACCTTAGAACAGAAGCTGTCTTCATTCTCTACGATATGAGGAGCATGAAAATAACAGAACAGAAAGCAATCTGTGTCCTGTGGTCAACTCAACAAGCCAAGCCTCTGGGCTAACAGCATCTCTGCTCTGGCTCCACTTGAGCGGTCGCTGAGGAGAGAGACACACATCAGAACAGAGAGACACGTCGGAACAGAGAGACACGTCGGAACAGAGAGACACGTCGGAACAGAGAGACACGTCTGAACAGAGAGACACGTCGGAACAGAGAGACACGTCTGAACAGAGAGACACATCAGAACAGAGAGACACGTCGGAACAGAGAGACACGTCGGAACAGAGAGACACGTCTGAACAGAGAGACACGTCTGAACAGAGAGACACGTCTGAACAGAGAGACACGTCGGAACAGAGAGACACGTCGGAACAGAGAGACACGTCTGAACAGAGAGACACGTCTGAACAGAGAGACACACATCAGAACAGAGAGACACATCAGAACAGAGAGACACATCAGAACAGAGAGACACGTCTGAACAGAGAGACACACATCAGAACAGAGAGACACGTCTGAACAGAGAGACACATCAGAACAGAGAGACACGTCTGAACAGAGAGACACATCAGAACAGAGAGACACGTCGGAACACGAACAGAGACACATCAGAACAGAGAGACACGTCAGAACAGAACAGAACAGAGAGACACGTCTGAACAGAGACAGAACAGAGAGACACGTCGGAACAGAGAGACACGTCTGAACAGAGAGACACGTCGGAACAGAGAGACACGTCAGAACAGAGAGACACGTCGAACAGAGAGACACATCAGAACAGAGAGACACGTCGGAACAGAGAGACCATCAGAACAGAGAGACACGTCTGAACAGAGAGACACATCAGAACAGAGAGACACATCAAAACAGAGAGACACGTCGGAACAGAGAGCCGGCGAGGAGGCAAATCCACACACAGTCATATACTGTATTCTCTACACACACACAGTCATATACTGTATTCTCTACACACACACAGTCATATACTGTATTCTCTACACACACACAGTCATATACTGTATTCTCTACACACACACAGTCATATACTGTATTCTCTACACACACACAGTCATATACTGTATTCTCTACACACACACAGTCATATACTGTATTCTCTACACACACACAGTCATATACTGTATTCTCTACACACACACAGTCATATACTGTATTCTCTACACACACACAGTCATATACTGTATTCTCTACACACACACAGTCATTTACTGTATTCTCTACACACACACAGTCATATACTGTATTCTCTACACACACACAGTCATATACTGTATTCTCTACACACACACAGTCATATACTGTATTCTCTACACACACACAGTCATATACTGTATTCTCTACACACACACAGTCATATACTGTATTCTCTACACACACACAGTCATATACTGTATTCTCTACACACACACAGTCATATACTGTATTCTCTACACACACACAGTCATATACTGTATTCTCTACACACACACAGTCATATACTGTAGCCTCTACACACACACAGTCATATACTGTAGCCTCTACACACACACAGTCATATACTGTAGCCTCCACACACACACAGTTGCACACAGACACACGCATGCACACACCTTCCAAACTCTACTACACTGTACAAACACACGCACACACTTCTCAAAACCCTACTACACACACACACACACACACACACACACACACACACACACACACACACACACACACACACACACACACACACACACACACACACACACACACACACACACACACACAGAGGAGGCTGGTGGGAGGTGCTATAGGAGGACAGGCTCATTGTAATGGCTGGGATGAAGTTAATGGAACGGTATCAAACACATCAACCATATGGAAACCACATGTTTGACTCCGTTACATTAATACAATTCCAGCCTTTACAATGAACCGTCCTCCTATATCTCCCACCAGCCTCCACTGACACACATGCACACACACACTCCCGAAATACAAACCCCGAAACAACTATACACACATTAAGACATCAACACACCCGTCACAGACATACAGAATGAAAAACTGTTGCCAGCAGGAGAGAGAGAGAGAACAGACGTAGAGAAACAGAAGACCCAGAGAAGAGAAAAAAGAGAGAATGTTCCTACCTGCTCTCCTCACATCCTGTGCTCCTGAAGGTAAGAGGGAGGGAGAGGGAACAAGAGAGGAGGAGGACGAAGAAAACAGAGACGGCAGGACTCCAGAAAGAGAGAGAGGGGGAGAGAGAAAGGGCGAGAGAGAGACCGGAAAGAGAGGGAGACAGAAATGGTGAGAGAGGGAGGGAGAGTGGGATGAGAGAGATTGGGAGAGAGGTAGAGAGAAAAAGTGAGAGGGAGGGAGTAGAGAGAGAGGGAAACGGAGCAACAGAGGAGAACAGAAGAGGGAGTGGCGTAATGTGTCCGATCATCATGTACACAGAGGACCACAGCACAGAAGACACTGTGTGTTAATCAAGAACACATACCGGTCCTTTACCTCAATACAGCACGCTGCACTGATTGTCGCTACTGGTGTGGTGTGTGTGTGTGTGTGTGTGTGTGTGTGTGTGTGTGTGTGTGTGTGTGTGTGTGTGTGTGTGTGTGTGTGTGTGTGTGTGTGTGTGTGTGTGTGACAGTGTGACAGACTGTCTGCACGCACGAACAGACAGACAGACAGACAGACAGACAGACAGACAGACAGACAGACAGACAGACAGACAGACAGACAGACAGACAGACAGACAGACAGACAGACAGACAGACAGACAGACAGAAAGACAGGCGGAAAGGAATACACAATACCCTCATCTCTTCACTACTCCTGAAAGACTTACGCTCTTCTCCTCTTGTCCTTTGGGACCTGTCAGCCCCCCCCTTACACACTTGTCATACAGCCCAAGTTTTGTTAAACTATAAGAATACAGTTATCATAATAACATGTAAATACACCCAGTCTGTTGCAGGTTGCACTGCTTTGACATTTTACTGCACTGTTAGGAGCTAGTAACACAAGCTGCACCCACTATAACATCTGCTAAACTGTGTACGTGACCAAAAAACTTTATAGTGGCTCAGGGGTAACGTTTCCCTAGGTACAGATCTAGCATCAGCTTCCCTCTCCCAATCCTGACTACTCCTAACCATTAGTGGGGGAAATGCTAAACTGATCTAAGATCACTGTCTAGGGGAAACGTCACTCTACACCACTAGTGCTGGGGGCAACTTCACTCTACACCACTAGTGCTGGGGGCAACTTCACTCTACACCACTAGTGCTGGGGGCAACTTCACTCTACACCACTAGTGCTGGGGGCAACTTCACTCTACACCACTAGTGCTGGGGGCAACTTCACTCTACACCACTAGTGCTGGGGGAAACGTCACTCTACACCACTAGTGCTGGGGGAAACGTCACTCTACACCACTAGTGCTGGGGGAAACGTTCACTCTACACCACTAGTGCTGGGGGAAACGTCACTCTACACCACTAGTGCTGGGGAAACGTCACTCTACACCACTAGTGCTGGGGGAAACGTCACTCTACACCACTAGTGCTGGGGAAACGTCACTCTACACCACTAGTGCTGGGGGAAACGTCACTCTACACCACTAGTGCTGGGGAAACGTCACTCTACACCACTAGTGCTGGGGGAAACGTCACTCTACACCACTAGTGCTGGGGGAACGTCACTCTACACCACTAGTGCTGGGGGAAACGTCACTCTACACCACTAGCGCTGGGGAAACGTCACTCTACACCACTAGTGCTGGGGGAAACGTCACTCTACACCACTAGTGCTGGGGGAAACGTCACTCTACACCACTAGTGCTGGGGGAACTCTACACCACTAGTGCTGGGGAAACGTCACTCTACACCACTAGTGCTGGGGGAAACACCACTAGTGCTCACTCTACACCACTAGTGCTGGGGAAACGTCACTCTACACCACTAGTGCTGGGGGAAACTTCACTCTACACCACTAGTGCTGGGGGAACGTCACTCTACACCACTAGTGCTGGGGGAAACGTCACTCTACACCACTAGTGCTGGGGGGAAACGTCACTCTACACCACTAGTGCTGGGGGAAACGTCCTCTACACCACTAGTGCTGGGGGAAACGTCACTCTACACCACTAGTGCTGGGGGCAACTTCACTCTACACCACTAGTGCTGGGGGAAACGTCACTCTACACCACTAGTGCTGGGGAAACATCACTCTACACCACTAGTGCTGGGGGAACGCACTCTACACCACTAGTGCTGGGGGAAACGTCACTCTACACCACTAGTGCTGGGGGAAACGTCACTCTACACCACTAGTGCTGGGGGGAGTCACCACTAGTGCACACCACTCTACACCCACTAGTGCTGGGGAAACGTCACTCTACACCACTAGTGCTGGGGGCAACTTCACTCTACACCACTAGTGCTGGGGGGGAAACGTCACTCTACACCACTAGTGCTGGGGGAAACGTCACTCTACACCACTAGTGCTGGGGGAAACGTCACTCTACACCACTAGTGCTGGGGGAAACGTCACTCTACACCACTAGTGCTGGGGGAAACGTCACTCTACACCACTAGTGCTGGGGGAAACGTCACTCTACACCACTAGTGCTGGGGGAAACGCACTCTACACCACTAGTGCTGGGGGAAACGTCACTCTACACCACTAGTGCTGGGGGAAACGTCACTCTACACCACTAGTGCTGGGGGAAACGTCACTCTACACCACTAGTGCTGGGGAAACGTCCTCTACACCACTAGTGCTGGGGGAACTCTACACCACTAGTGCACTCTACACCACTAGTGCTGGGGGCAACGTCACTCTACACCACTAGTGCTGGGGAAACGTCACTCTACACCACTAGTGCTGGGGGAAACGTCACTCTACACCACTAGTGCTGGGGGAAACGTCACTCTACACCACTAGTGTGCTGGGGGAAACGTCACTCTACACCACTAGTGCTGGGGCAACGTCACTCTACACCACTAGTGCTGGGGGAAACGTCACTCTACACCATTAGTGCTGGGGAAACGTCACTCTACACCACTAGTGCTGGGGGAAACGTCACCACTAGTGCTGGGGAAACTCCACTAGTGCTGGGGGAAACGTCACTCTACACCACTAGTGCTGGGGGCAAACGTCACTCTACACCACTAGTGCTGGGGGAAACGTCACTCTACACCACTAGTGCTGGGGAAACGTGCTGGGGAACTCTACACCACTAGTGCTGGGGGAAACGTCACTCTACACCACTAGTGCTGGGGGAAACGCTGAAGGGCACTCTACACCACTCGTGCTGGGGGCAACTTCACTCTACACCACTAGTGCTGGGGGAAACGTCACTCTACACCACTAGTGCTGGGGGAAACGTCACTCTACACCACTAGTGCTGGGGGAAACGTCACTCTACACCACTAGTGCTGGGGGAAACGTCACTCTACACCACTAGTGCTGGGGGAAACGTCACTCTACACCACTAGTGCTGGGGGAAACGTCACTCTACACCACTAGTGCTGGGGGAAACGTCACTCTACACCACTAGTGCTGGGGGAAACGTCACTCTACACCACTAGTGCTGGGGGAAACGTCACTCTACACCACTAGTGCTGGGGGAAACGTCACTCTACACCACTAGTGCTGGGGGAAACGTCACTCTACACCACTAGTGCTGGGGGAAACGTCACTCTACACCACTAGTGCTGGGGAAACGTCACTCTACACCACTAGTGCTGGGGGCAACTTCACTCTACACCACTAGTGCTGGGGGCAACTTCACTCTACACCACTAGTGCTGGGGGAAACTTCACTCTACACCACTAGTGCTGGGGGAAACGTCACTCTACACCACTAGTGCTGGGGGAAACGTCACTCTACACCACTAGTGCTGGGGGAAAAGTCACTCTACACCACTAGTGCTGGGGGCAACGTCACTCTACACCACTAGTGCTGGGGGCAACTTCACTCTACACCACTAGTGCTGGGGGCAACTTCACTCTACACCACTAGTGCTGGGGGAAACGTCACTCTACACCACTAGTGCTGGGGGAAACGTCACTCTACACCACTAGTGCTGGGGAAACGTCACTCTACACCACTAGTGCTGGGGAAACGTCACTCTACACCACTAGTGCTGGGGGAAACGTCACTCTACACCACTAGTGCTGGGGGAAACACCACTCTACACCACTAGTGCTGGGGGAAACGTCACTCTACACCACTAGTGCTGGGGGAAACGTTTCACTCTACACCACTAGTGCTGGGGGAAACGTCACTCTACACCACTAGTGCTGGGGGAAACGTCACTCTACACCACTAGTGCTGGGGAAACGTCACTCTACACCACTAGTGCTGGGGGAAACGTCACTCTACACCACTAGTGCTGGGGGAAACGTCACTCTACACCACTAGTGCTGGGGGAAACGTCACTCTACACCACTAGTGCTGGGGGAAACGTCACTCTACACCACTAGTGCTGGGGGAAACGTCACTCTACACCACTAGTGCTGGGGGAAACGTCACTCTACACCACTAGTGCTGGGGGAAACGTCACTCTACACCACTAGTGCTGGGGGAAACGTCACTCTACACCACTAGTGCTGGGGGCAACTTCACTCTACACCACTAGTGCTGGGGGAAACGTCACTCTACACCACTAGTGCTGGGGGAAACGTCACTCTACACCACTAGCGCTGGGGGAAACGTCACTCTACACCACTAGTGCTGGGGGAAACGTCACTCTACACCACTAGTCTACTCTACACCACTAGTGCTGGGGAAACGTCACTCTACACCACTAGTGCTGGGGCAAACTTCACTCTACACCACTAGTGCTGGGGGCAACTTCACTCTACACCACTAGTGCTGGGGGCAACGTCACTCTACACCACTAGTGCTGGGGGAAACGTCACTCTACACCACTAGTGCTGGGGAAACGTCACTCTACACCACTAGTGCTGGGGGAAACCACTAGTGCTGGGGGAAACTCTACACCACTAGCGCTGGGGAAACGTCACTCTACACCACTAGTGCTGGGGGCAACTTCACTCTACACCACTAGTGCTGGGGGAAACGTCACTCTACACCACTAGTGCTGGGGGAAACGTCACTCTACACCACTAGTGCTGGGGGAAACGTCACTCTACACCACTAGTGCTGGGGGCAACTTGGCTATAGGTCCTCCTCTCACTCTCTTTCCCACTCAGTTGGCCCACTATTCATACTCTAATTGATTATATTAGAGAATCCCAGTAGGAATTCCCTACCCTGGGTAGCATTCAGGGACACTCCATCATTACCTTGTGCCAGAGCAGTTGGCTAGAGTAAAAGCAGACTCCAGACTGGTACCCAGGCAAATGACAAATGAGTCTGGAGAAGGACAGACAGATTTGGGAGGGAGTCAGACATTTAGCAACCCAACTTCCAGATGAAAACGAGCCCAGGGCACCTTTTGGCTGGCAAGTTTTTGTCTAGAGGTTTGGTTGACATTATGATTTCAGGCCCTATAAATCAGAATGAATTCATGTTTTATATTATTTTATTAATCTCATTTATTGTGTTTTTGTTTTTATGTCCTTCATTTCACTTCTTTACTGCTAAGTGTGTTGTGATAAAAAAAAGCACTTTAAATGGGCTCATACTGTCAAAGGCACTGCATCTCAGTGCTAGTGGCATCACTACAGACCCTGGTTCAATCCTGGGCTTTATCACAACCGGCCGTGATTGGGAGTCCCGTAGGGCGGCGCACAATTGGCCCAGTGTCGTCTAGGTTAGGGTTTGGCCGGAGTAGGCCGTCATTGTAAATAGGAATTTGTTCTAAACTGACTTTCCTAGATAAATAAAGGTTAAATTTAAAAATGGCTAGATTTTGTTTGAATGAGTTAGCCAGCTAACTTTCCAAAATATTCAGGAACAACTCCACATTTGTAAACAAAGATGGACAAAATGGGAAATCCATAAGGCATACTCCACTAGCTCCAGGTTTTTATTTTAGGACGCAGAGATTTAACGGTTATCTCTGAACGTTAGCTAGATAACTCATTGATCTTGCTTTGTGGTATGTATCTAAGGGACCTTAACCAAACACAGCATCACTGCATGCTACCACCTTACTGTGAACAAAAAAACAAACAATGAAGGGGGTTTGTTGACAGCCAATGAGAATCCCCCAGGCTAGCCACATACAAATGACATCTTATAACAAAGCAGCTACAGTAATCATCTGATTATTTGCATGGGCTATGTTTAATTGCAGTAAGGCCCCTCTCTGGAGGTGTCACGCCTTCTGCCGAAGTCGTTGCCTCTCCTTGTTCGGGCGGTGTTCGGCGTTCGACGTCACCGGTCTTCTAGCCATCATTGATCCATTTTTCATTTTCCATTGGTTTTGTCTTGTCTTCCCACACACCTGTTTTCAATCCCATTCATTACCTGTTGTGTATTTAACCCTCTGTTTCCCCTCATGTCTTTGTCAGAGATTGTTTATTGTCAGTGTAGTGTTTTTTGTATAGGTGCGTGACGGGTCCTCGTACCCATGTTTGTTTATATTCATTTTTCTTATTAGTGTTATGGAGCATGTTACTTGGACATTTATTAAAAGACTCCATTTTACACTCCGTTTGACTCTCCTGCGCCTGACTTCCCTGCCACCTATACACATATCTCTGACAGGAGGCTTTGAATGAAGTCAATTGATGAGTAAATATATACAATACATAGGCTACATACTGCAGTAACCCATCCACTGGCTGACAACAAAATCATTTTCACAATCAATGCTGTCAGACTTTATCCTCTGGCATAACTTTTACCTTGAAAATTATTATTTCTTAGGAATTGGTCTCTTTAAATGACATTCTGCACAGCTATGTAACAAGACAAATATGTCGCTATGAAAAGTATTGTACTGCATTAGTCTCTCAAGGTAATGGTAGGTAGCTAGTAGAATACATTTATTTTTATAAATCACAGTAAGTTTTCTGTATTACATTCTTTCCCCCACCATCTGAGAAACTACAAGTAGAGGGCTTAACATTCTCAAATACCCCAATAGATGTCACCTCTAGCCCTGCAGGTGCTATTTAGAATCCAAACTACATGTTTGCAATTTTGAAAGTAAATGTTTTATGTCATGTTGTACATTGTTGATACAAATCGGCATTTCCCTTCAGGGGTTTATAGTGGACCGAGACATATTTACATTTCCTCTAAAGGCATGTTCAGTGTCTTATTAACACAATGTCATACTGTAAACATGACTGTTCAGTGTCTTATTAACACACAATGTCATACTGTAAACATGACTGTTCAGTGTCTTATTAACACACAGTGTGATACTGTAAACATGACTGTTCAGTGTCTTATTAACACACAATGTCATACTGTTCAAACATGTGACTGTAAACATGACTGTTCAGTAAACACACAATGACTGTTCAGTGTCTTATTAACACACAATGTCATACTGTAAACATGACTGTTCAGTGTCTTATTAACACAATGTCATAAACTGTTCAGTGTCTTACTGTAAACATGACTGTTCAGTGTCTTATTAACACACAATGTCATACTGTAAACATGACTGTTCAGTGTCTTATTAACACACAATGTCATACTGTAAACATGACTGTTCAGTGTCTTATTAACACACAATGTCATACTGTAAACATGACTGTTCAGTGTCTTATTAACACACAATGTCATACTGTAAACATGACTGTTCAGTGTCTTATTAACACACAATGTCATACTGTAAACATGACTGTTCAGTGTCTTATTAACACACAATGTCATACTGTAAACATGACTGTTCAGTGTCTTATTAACACACAATGTCATACTGTAAACATTACATGTTTAAACATACTGTCATACTGTAAACATGACTGTTCAGTGTCTTATTAACACACAATGTCATACTGTAAACATGACTGTTCAGTGTCTTATTAACACACAATGTCATACTGTAAACATGACTGTTCAGTGTCTTATTAACACACAATGTCATACTGTAAACATGACTGTTCAGTGTCTTATTAACACACAATGTCATACTGTAAACATGACTGTTCTTATTTATTAATGTGGAAACAATGTCATACTTTAAACATGACTGGCACAGTGTCTTATTAACACACAATGTCATACTGTAAACATGACTGTTCAGTGTCTTATTAACACACAATGTCATACTGTAAACATGACTGTTCGGTGTCTTATGTTAACACACAATGTCACTGTAAACATGACTGTTCAAGTGTCTTATGGCCTTCGGGTGGTGGAACAGACTGTTCAGTGTTGCTTATTAACACACAATGTCATACTGTAATTAACACCAATGGCACTGTTCGGTGTCTTATTAACACACAATGTCATACTGTAAACATGACTGTTGGTGTTTATTAACACACAATGTCATACTGTAAACATGACTGTTCCTGTTTATTACACACAATGTCATACTGTAAACATGACTGACCACACAAATATATTGGCATGAATGTGGAAAAAAGATTCAATTTTAAACTTTGCAATGGTACTACAATGAGTGTACAAAAATGAGGAACATCTTCCTAATAGTGAGTTTCACCCCACAGTTTGCCCTCAGAACAGCCTCGGTTCAGTTGGTGCATGGACTCTACAAGGTGTTGAAAATGTTCCACAGGGATGCAGGCCCATGTTGACTTCAATGCTTCCCACTGTTGGTTTAGACACCAGGCTGGTTGGCCTTAGACACCAGGACCATTCCTTTAGATACCGGAAACAGTGTTGAGCATGAAAAACCCATCAGTGTTGCAGTTCTTGACACACTCACAATGGTGCGCCTGGTACCTACTACCATAGACCCCATTCAAAGGCACAGTTGGTTATTTTGTCTTGCCAATTCACCTTTTGAATGGCACATGCAGAATCCACAGTTTCTCAATTGTTTCAAGACTTAAAAATCACAGTTGGTTTAACCTGTTTCCACCCACAGTTGGTATCTACACTGATTGAAGTTGGTTTAACACCAGGACATCAATAACGGATCATAGTTTTCACCAGGCACAGTCTATGCCATGGAAAGAGCAGGTGTTCAGTGGTTTTGACACTCAGTGCACAGTAATGGTTTAGACACCAGGCACAGTTGGTTTAGAAATGTAACAGGAGACAGACGAGGTTTAGAATAGGCAATCTTCTCTGAGAAAAACAGAGCAGTTGGTTTAGACACCAGTGCCTTTTTAGCCTAATGGGGGTGTATTATCTGATACAGGCACAGAGCTGCAGACACTTGCAACAGGTTTGTTTAAACCAGGAAAGTATTAGTGTGCTAGTTTAAAACATGTATAGAAGTATATGTATATTGAAGTTTTGTGCCTAAAAGGGCACAGAACAGTTGGTTTAGACACCAGGCACAGTTGGTTTAGACACCAGGCACAGTTGGTTTAGACACCAGGCACAGTTGGTTTAGACACCAGGCACAGTTGGTTTAGACACCAGGCACAGTTGGTTTAGACACCAGACACAGTTGGTTTAGACACCAGACACAGTTGGTTTAGACACCAGGCACAGTTGGTTTAGACACCAGACACAGTTGGTTTAGACACCAGGCACAGTTGGTTTAGACACCAGGCACAGTTGGTTTAGACACCAGACACAGTTGGTTTAGACACCAGGCACAGTTGGTTTGGTTTAGACACCAGGCACAGTTGGTTTAGACACCAGGCACAGTTGGTTTAGACACCAGACACAGTTGGTTTAGACACCACAGTTGGTTTAGACACAGTTGGTTTAGACACCAGGCACAGTTGGTTTAGACACCAGACAGTTGGTTTAGACAGTTGGTTTAGACACCGGGCACAGTTGGTTTAGACACCAGGCACAGTTGGTTTAGACACCAGGCACAGTTGGTTTAGACACCAGACACAGTTGGTTTAGACACCAGGCACAGTTGGTTTAGACACCAGGCACAGTTGGTTTAGACACCAGGCACAGTTGGTTTAGACACCAGGCACAGTTGGTTTAGACACCAGACACAGTTGGTTTAGACACCAGACACAGTTGGTTTAGACACCAGGCACAGTTGGTTTAGACACCAGGCACAGTTGGTTTAGACACCAGACACAGTTGGTTTAGACACCAGGCACAGTTGGTTTAGACACCAGACACAGTTGGTTTAGACACCAGGCACAGTTGGTTTAGACACCAGACACAGTTGGTTTAGACACCAGGCACAGTTGGTTTAGACACCAGGCACAGTTGGTTTAGACACCAGGCACAGTTGGTTTAGACACCAGGCACAGTTGGTTTAGACACCAGACACAGTTGGTTTAGACACCAGACACAGTTGGTTTAGACACCAGGCACAGTTGGTTTAGACACCAGGCACAGTTGGTTTAGACACCAGACACAGTTGGTTTAGACACCAGACACAGTTGGTTTAGACACCAGACACAGTTGGTTTAGACACCAGACACAGTTGGTTTAGACACCAGACACAGTTGGTTTAGACACCAGGCACAGTTGGTTTAGACACCAGGCACAGTTGGTTTAGACACCAGGCACAGTTGGTTTAGACACCAGGCACAGTTGGTTTAGACACCAGGCACAGTTGGTTTAGATACCAGACACAGTTGGTTTAGACACCAGACACAGTTGGTTTAGACACCAGGCACAGTTGGTTTAGACACCAGACACAGTTGGTTTAGACACCAGGCCCAGTTGGTTTAGACACCAGACACAGTTGGTTTAGACACCAGGCACAGTTGGTTTAGACACCAGACACAGTTGGTTTAGACACCAGGCCCAGTTGGTTTAGACACCAGGCACAGTTGGTTTAGACACCAGCCACAGTTGGTTTAGACACCAGACACAGTTGGTTTAGACACCAGGCCCAGTTGGTTTAGACACCAGGCACAGTTGGTTTAGACACCAGACACAGTTGGTTTAGACACCAGGCCGGGGGTTAAGTTTGAAATGGGAATAGGCCTACAATCAACATAATGGTCACAGATACCATCTGTGATTACATGTAGTCTGAAATGATTGGTGTAACACAGTAACTATGTGTAACTCAGTCCTAGATTAGGCCTACAAAGAAATCTGAAACCTACACCCAAGTTTACCTTCCTTTTATCTCTTGTGGAGTAAATTATCTTTCCGCTGTCTTCACTTGTGTTGCATTTTGCACATCAAATTGCAAATATAACCCTATTGAAAAAATGAAAACATACATAGAAAAAAAAGCAACTATTGTGAGTTAAATCAGGATGGGTGGAATCTTGAGAACGGCCTAGATTTTACATCTCGAACTCCCAGAATCTTGCTGGTTTGTGCAGATTCTGAAACAATGCCCTGTGGATTCATCCATTTAAAATGATCTGTGACATTGGAAGTCATGTCCTCTATGCATCTCAAGTGGATTGATCTTCACATCAAACACATGTAGTTAGTTCTCGTTTCCATCTCATAGTTTGACAATGATACAATGGTGAAAAACACGAAGTATTTTACAAAGTGAGTGCTGTTGAAGCGCCATAAATGCTTACAAAGCAAACATTTGGCCAATTTGGGATTACATTTTAGCCTACTTGATTGGGCTGTTCTGTTCTATATGAAAAATAGGACCACGATTCAACAAGTGATTACTGGCAAATGATGTTAGGCTACTCTATCTCACTGACATTAACTGACTTTCCATCTTTCAAAGCTTAATTTGACTCAAAGCAAAGATACAGGCAAAACAGAATTAATTCAAGTGAAGTCTCGCGGTGTTTAGACACCTTTCAGACATCTTGCATTTTTCAGTCTGAAAGAACGAATTTATAAAATACCGTTGACTTCATCTGGCCAAGCGAACCCGAAATAACAGGGCCTTTATTGTTGATATTCGTGACTTATTTGTATTTCGACCGAATGCATGTGAGGCTATAGGTGGCTGAACCGAGAGCTCGCGTGCCAAACCACTGAGCGGATTGTCTCTCCCGGGGCTCTCGAGCCGTATTGTGCGTCATTTTCATAGCTGCATCTTGTTTTTCTATCGAGGCAACATGGCAACTCCCGCCGCGGTCAATCCATCGGGTAAGTCGCGATTTATCTTAAGGAAAAAACAAAAACAGTGGGGGTTTAATGGTGATTTATAACTTTAAAATGTAACATCTATTTTTGACATTTACCGGAATGGAAAGCGGCGCTTAGCTGAAGACGCCGACGTCAGGCTCACAGAGCTCAAGCTCTCCACAGCATCCCCTTCCCCCACGGAGCTATCGCAGCCTCAAAACACTTTCTGTACACCTAGAAACGCGTTTTCTTCATTATAGCGCGAACATACGTCCATTATTTACACACAAACAGCCTATAATAGGGGAAGAAGCTTTTTAATGTATTGCATATGTATTATCTGCACGCAAAATGAGATGCTGGTTGCGTTTTGGCTCAATCCAACAGGCAGCTAGTTAGCTGCTGCTACGTGCTCTGATTTCACCGAATAGCCAGTCCCCCTCACGATACAAAGGTTCTTTTGCATACCGAGCCAATGGCCTATCGACGTTAACTCGGGCAATTTGAGTCGAGTCATTTCGACGTTTGTCACTGGTGCCAGTGACAGCGATTTGTTGGTCCCTCTCCATCGCCGGTTGATTCGACAGTCATTAGCTAGATGAAATCTGCAGCTTGCTCGGCGCTAACAACACTGTAGCCTGGCTTTCTTTACTCAGTGTTATTTGAGGAAGAAAGTTTTTAGTGAACGGCCTAAATAGTAACATAGTGGCCTAGCTAGTCTTATTTGCATGACCAGTAAAACTACCTTTATATGCCTGTGTTTGAACCTTGAAGCTCTAATTGTCATGTAATGACAGTCACAAAGGCGTTAATTACATTGTTGCTGTTATGTAGTCATTACGTTGTTACATTGTTACTGAGCAAATAAACGTACACACAGCATACATACACTTTTGTTGTTAGATGTGTACTGTATTACGGAAGCACTAGTAAGTAGGCTGCAATGCATCCTTAGCGGAGGTGCAATTATATCGCTGGCGCTCTTATTAATATAATCAATTCTGGGCAATGATACAAGTTTGGTAGTGATATAGAAGCAAAACATTTAGAGGAAGGCAAACAATGGCTTATATACACATTGCTGAATTGCTGCTCGTCATCAAATTATGTGTAGGCTATGGAATGTAGCCTGAGCCTTGTGTGTTGAAAAATACTACTCTAAAAATAGGCCTGAATCTTACGTTTCCTAATGTGCATTCACTCCAGTTCTATTTGTTCTGTTTAGCCTAGGCCTGATGTATTTTGTATACAGTAACGTTAACTGATTATTGAAACTAACTGTTCTACTGCCAAAAATATTTAAGAAATACAGCTTCGATTTTACTGTCATTTCCAATAATAACCACAACAGCAGGCCTCTCTCTCTCTCATTGGATATGCACATTTAAGTCTAATGAAGAAATAACTGGGGTGTTAACAGCACCGTGGCTGCATATAGAGTTGCCATGTGAAGAGAAGCATGGAACAGAATAAACAATCAACTGATTATTACCTGGGTTGCGTTCCAATAATATTTAATTTCTCCTGAAGAGTACACTCCTTAACTACTTCCCACGAATCTAAAAGCATTGCATTTAAAAAAAATATTGACCAAAGAGCATTATTTTTCATTAAAGCCAGATTACACAATGCATTAATCTCCTCTTATCCCAGTAACAAACCTATTTGTCAGATTATGCGATAGGCTATAATCCATGTTTGTTGTGTTTTGTTGTGAGAGCCAGTGATATTATGATGTCTTTGGGTGGATTGAAGAAGCTACACAGGGAATGCTGCTACTAGACATGGTGGCGCTGCTCCTAAGTAATGATAGGAGAAACCGAGAAACCCTGGCTGTCCTCTCCTCCCTAGCCTCCTGTAGCCAGACACTGTGTCCTGGCAGTCCTCTCCAGCCCTAGCCTCCTGTAGCCAGACACTGTGTCCTGGCAGTCCTCTCCAGCCCTAGCCTCCTGTAGCCAGACACTGTGTCCTGGCAGTCCTCTCCAGCCCTAGCCTCCTGTAGCCAGACACTGTGTCCTGGCAGTCCTCTCCAGCCCTAGCCTCCTGTAGCCAGACACTGTGTCCTGGCAGTCCTCTCCAGCCCTAGCCTCCTGTAGCCAGACACTGTGTCCTGGCAGTCCTCTCCAGCCCTAGCCTCCTGTAGCCAGACACTGTGTCCTGTCAGTCCTCTCCAGCCCTAGCCTCCTGTAGCCAGACACTGTGTCCTGGCTGTCCTCTCCAGCCCTAGCCTCCTGTAGCCAGACACTGTGTCCTGGCAGTCCTCTCCAGCCCTAGCCTCCTGTAGCCAGATGCTGTGTGTCCTGGCTGTCCTCTCCAGCCCTAGCCTCCTGTAGGCAGACGCTGTGTGTCCAGGCTGTCCTCTCCAGCCCTAGCCTCCTGTAGCCAGACACTGTGTTCTCACCTAGAACCACAGTATGCCATGCTATGTCTGGCTGCCACCTCCTGAGCACTAGTTATTATGCATGTATGAGTTGAAGTGTTGTTTACATACCTCTAGGCTACTTCATGAATGAATGAATTAGTTGGTTGTTTCTTTGCTGGCGTCTGCATTGTAGCTCGGGGTTTTCCAAGACAGAGAAAAGTAGAAACTAGTGGAGGAGACAGAGGGAAGGATAGGAAAGGGAGGGAGAGGAGAGGGGAAACGTTAGCTTGTATCAAATATTAACAACTGCTGGAAGCACTGGGGCAGAGAAGGGGTTTGTTTAGCATATCCATAACATCTGGCTGATGGAGGAATGAGTAGACCAGAGAGAGAAGGGGGTTTGTTTAGCATATCCATAACATCTGGCTGATGGAGTGAATGAGTAGACCAGAGAGAGAAGGGGGTTTGTTTAGTATATCTGGCTGATGGAGTGAATGAGTAGACCAGAGAGAGAAGGGGGTTTGTTTAGCATATCCATAACATCTGGCTGATGGAGTAGAATGAGTAGACCAGAGAGAGAAGGGGGTTTGTTTAGCATATCCATAACATCTGGCTGATGGAGTGAATGAGTAGACCAGAGAGAGAAGGGGGTTTGTTTAGCATATCCATAACATCTGGCTGATATCCATAACATCTGGCTGATGGAGTGAATGAGTAGACCAGAGAGAGATATCCATAACATCTGAGGGGTGAATGAGTTGGTAGGCCTGGGAGAAGGAAATCCATAACATCTGGCTGACAGAGAGAGAATATTAACATCTGGCTGATTTGGCACGCAATGAATGCTTCAGCTCACCACCCAGCACGACACGGAGCGCCGTATTCAGTCTTTCTGTGTCCTAAAACAGGCTGGATTTAGGCTGATGGAGTGAATGAGTAGACCAGAGAGAGAGAGGGGGTTGTTTAAAATAACAACAGAAAAGCCACCATGGCATGTTCTTGTGGAGGTTCAGGTACCACATGGCCATGTCCACGCTTTCAGAGTAATATTAATGCAGCTGTAATACAGTCACAATGTCAAACAATGTCTAATGCCATGTTCTCATGTGGTACCTTTCTCTGTCCTCTGTTCCAGAGATGGGCAGTGAGTTGCCGGGGCCCGTTACTATGCCGGGGGCGGTGGTGGGGGCGGGCCAAGTGAGGATGGGCGGAGCCATGCCGGGCCGTGGGGGCAAGAGGAGATCCGGAGGGTGAGTACTATTTGATATCTGCATTTTACCCACAAGGCTATTCCACTGGTGTTCCAGCAGTATTACACCAGTATATCAAGACTACTCCAGGTTTATCCCAGGACCAAATATCAATAGAATTGCTTCATTATTCCAATGAGCAGAACTTCAGGCATGGATGACAAAAACACAGGCCAATATTCCAATGTTGAATTTCAAACAAGCTTTATTAGCAGGACAGAGTAACACGCCAGAGATATACAATGTATGATAGTTTGACATAGTGCCACCGAAAAAAGCAAACAGTAATCTCATATAGCTGCATGTATGATTAAAAAAACACTCTCATTTTGGGAGTATTCCACGGTACGTTAACCCCCGGGGTGAAATCAGGACATATTTACCCCATGCCCTGGCATTCTGCCTATACAACAACATACAGTGCATTCGGAAAGTATTCAGACCCCTTTACCTTTTCCACATTTTGTTACATTACAGCCTTATTATAAAATGGATTAAATTGTGTTTTTCCCCCTCATCAATCTACACAAAATACCCCATAATGACAAAGCAAAAACAGGTTGGATGGGGAGCGTTGCTGCACAGCTATTTTCAGGTCTTTCCAGAGATGTTAGATCAGGTTCAAGTCTGGGCTCTGGCTGGACCACTCAAGGACATTCAGAGACTTGTCCCGAAGCCACTCCAGTGTTGTCTTGGCTGTGTTCTTAGGGTCGTTGTCCTGTTGGAAGGTGAAACTTCGCCCCAGTCTGAGGTCTTGAGCGTTCTGTAACAGGTTTTCATAAAGGATCTCTCAGTACTTTGTTCCGTTCATCTTTCCCTCGATGCTGACTAATATTCCAGTCCCTGCCGCTGAAAAACATCCCTACAGCATGATGCTGCCACCACCATGCTTCACTGTAGGGATGGTGCCAGGTTTCCTCTAGACGTGACACTTAAACATCTGAGCAGCTAACCGATCGCTGCAGCTGTACATAGTCTATTGGTAAATAGCCCACCCATTTTCACCTACCTCATCCCCACAGTTTTTATTTATTTACTTTTCTGCTCTTTTGCACACCAATATACCTGTACATGATCATCTGATCATTTATCACTCCAGTGTTAATCTGCAATATTGTAATTATTCGCCTACCTCCTCATGCCTTTTGCACACATTGTATATAGACTCCCCTTTTTTTTCTACTGTGTTATTGACTTGTTATTTGTTTACTCCATGTGTAACTCTGTGTTGTCTGTTCACACTGTTCTATGCTACCTTAAATCTTGGCCAGGTCGCCTAGGTTAAATAAAGCAAATGAGAACTGTTCTCAACTTGCCTACCTGGTTAAATAAAGGTGTTCTCAACTAGCCTACCTGGTTAAATATAGGTGTTCTCAACTAGCCTACCTGGTTAAATAAAGGTGTTCTCAACTAGCCTACCTGGTTAAATAAAGGGAAAATAAAAAAAATAAAGGCCAAAGAGTTCAATCTTGTTTCTCATGATTTGAGTCTTTAGGTGCCTTTCGGCAAACTCCAAGCAGGCTATCCGGTGCCTTTTACTGAGGAGTGGCTACCGTCTGGCCATTGTACCATAAAGGCCTGATTGGTAGAAGATGCAGAGATTGTTGTCCTTCTGGAAGGTTCTGCCATCTCCACAAAGGGTTCTTGGTCACCTCCCTGACCAAGGCCCTTCTCCCCCGGTTGCTCAATTTAGCAGGGCGGCCAGCTCTAGGAAGAGTCTTGGTGGTTCTAAACGTCTTCCATTTAAGAAAGATGGAGGCCACTGTGTTCTTGGGGCCCTTCAATGCTGCAGAATTATTTTGTACCCTTCCCCAGATCGGTGCCTCCACACAATCCTGTCTTGAAGCTCTACGGACAATTCCTTCAACCTCATGGCTTGGTTTCTTCTCTGACATGCACTGTCAACTGTGGGAACTTATATAGACAGGTCTGGCCTTTCCAAATCATGTCCAATCAATTTAATTTACCAATCAAGTTGTAGAAACATCTCAAAGATGATCAATGGAAAACATGTGCCTGAGCTCAATTTTATGACTCCTAGCAAAGGGTCTGAATGCTTATGTATATATAAGGTATTTCTGTTTTCTATTTTAGAGTAAGGCCGTAACAAGATGTGTAAAAGTCAAGGGGTTTGAATACTTTCCGAATGCACTGTATCCATTATACATCTACCTACACCAACATGAAGAAATAAAAGCCAAAGCCATCCAGGCAATATGGCAACTCGACGTGACACGGAACACAACAGGGACCCGTCTAGGGCATCTTTTATTTACTCCTTACATGAATGTATGTGGATAGAAAAACTGGAGACATGTCATTTCCAGTAGGAGCCTGACTAAGACGGTCAGCAACACATACTGACACAGAGTAATGATCCTCAATTTTCACTGAGATAGGCTTGTGCTCGGTGGAAGCATGCTGTATGTATACTGTATTACCTCTACTATCACGCATAACCATGTATACTGCATTACCTCTACTATCACGCATAACCATGCATACTGCATTACCTCTACTATCACGCATAACCATGCATACTGCATTACCTCTACTATCATGCATAACCATGTATACTGCATTGCCTCTACTATCCCGCATAACCATGCATACTGCATTACCTCTACTATCCCGCATAACCATGCATACTGCATTACCTCTACTAATATGCATAACCATGTATACTGCATTACCTCTACTATCACGCATAACCATGCATACTGCATTCTCTACTATCACGCATAAGCATGCATACTGCATTACCTCTACTATCACGCATAACCATGTATACTGCATTACCTCTACTATCACGCATAACCATGCATACTGCATTACCTCTACTATCACGCATAACCACGCATACTGCATTACCTCTACTATCACGACAACCATGCATACTGCATTACCTCTACTATCAGACATAACCATGCATACTGCATTACCTCTACTATCACGCATAACCATGCATACTGCATTACCTCTACTATCACGCATAACCATGCATACTGCATTACCTCTACTATCAGACATAACCATGCATACTGCATTACCTCTACTATCAGACATAACCATGCATACTGCATTACCTCTACTATCAGACATAACCATGCATACTGCATTACCTCTACTATCACGCATAACCATGCATACTGCATTACCTCTACTATCAGCATAACCATGCATACTGCATTACCTCTACTATCAGACATAGCCATGCATATTGCATTACCTCTACTATCAGACATAACCATGCATACTGTATTACCTCTACTATCACACATAACCATGCATACTGCATTACCTCTCGTATCAGACATGACCGTGCATACTGCATTACCTCTATCAGACATAACCGTGTGTACTGCATTACCTCTACTATCAGACATAACCGTGCATACTGCATTACCTCTACTATCAGATATAACCGTGCATAGTACATTACCTCTACTATCAGATATAACCATGCATAGTACATTAGCTCTACTAGCAGACATAACCATGCATGGTGCATTACCTCTTGTATCAGGCATAACCGTGCATACTGCGTTACCTCTGGTATCAGGCATTACAGTGCATACTGCGTTACCTCAACTATCAGGCATGCATACTGCATTACCTCTCCTATCAGACATAGCTATGCGTACAACATTACCTCTCCAATCAGACATAAGCATGCATGCTGCATTACAGCCCTCCTATCAGACATAACCATGCCTACTACGCTGTGACATGTTAGTCTGTGTAGTTGTTTTCTATTTCCTGGTTTCCTTGGTTACTCACCTCCCTATAACTGGAGGAGATCTGAGGTCCCTCCCCTGAGACCTTCTCTCCTCCAATGCGTTTTGAGAAGGAGGCAAGGAGAGAGGACGCGGGGAATCGAGGAAAGAGTTGAGAAAGAACCATTGCATGGGGAAAGCCACACTACTGAGGGACTGCATGTGACAGACAGAGACAGACAGACAAGCAGACAGAGTGATACTTAGGAATACAGAGAGACAAACAAGCAGACAGAGTGATACTTAGGAATGCAGAGAGACAGATAGACAAGCAGACAGTGATATGTAGGAATACAGAGAGGCAGACAGAGTGATACTTAGGAATACAGAGAGACAAACAAGCAGACAGAGTGATACTTAGGAATACAGAGAGGCAAACAGGAATACAGAGACAGACAAATACTCATCAGTCACTTCTACTATTATCAGAAGAATTGAGTGGCAGAGAAGATTATTATCACAGACTAGCATTAAGGTGAAGGCTGTAGTTACTCAGCACTCAACTCATGACACTACTCAGTGACTGTGTTCCTTTATACCTCAGTTATAACAGTAACTGGCCCTCTGTTTAACTCTATCTTGGTCCGTCATCAGGTGCGAACTCGACCGGAGGCTGAATTCAGTCAAGCCTAAGAATCATTCACAATCTCAGTCATATATGCTCTAGCTAATCAGTCATCAGATTAAGTGAAATGTACTGGTGTACATTGCTTTGACACACACACACACACACACACACACACACACACACACACACACACACACACACAACAAAGCTTATCTGTTATCAACAGATCGCTGTATCAAGACCAAAAAAAGCCGATACCGATTAATCGGCCATATTTTTAAAATGTATTTGTAATAATGACAATTACAACAATACTGAATGAACACTTATTTTAACTTAATATAATACATCGATAAAAATCAATTTAGCCTCAAATAAATAATGAAACGTGTACAATTTGGTTTAAATAATGCAAAAACAAAGTGTTGGAGAAGTTCAAGTGCAATATGTGCCATGTTTGAGTTCCTTGCTCAGAACATGAGAACATGTGAAAGTTGGTGGTTCCTTTTAACATGAGACTTCAATATTCCAAGGTAAGAAGTTTTAGGTTGTAGTTAATATAGTATTTATAGGACTATTTCTCTCTATACCATTTGTATTTCATATACCTTTGACTATTGGATGTTCTTATAGGCACTATAGTATTGCCAGTGTAACAGTATAGCTTCCGTTCCTCTTCTCGCCCCTACCTGGGCTCGAACCAGGAACACATCGACCACAGCGACACTCGAAGCAGCGTTACCCATCGCTCCACAAAAGCCGCAGCCCTTGCAGAGCAAGAGGAATAGCTACTCCAAGTCTCAGAGCGAGTGACGTTTGAAACCGTATTAGCGCACACCCAGCTAACTAGCCAGCCATTTCACATTGGTTACACCAGCCATTAGGCTGATAGGCTTGAAGTCATAAACAGCGCTGTGCTTGCAAAGAGCTGCTGGCAAAACGCACAAAAGTGCTGTTTGAATGAATGCTTACGAGCCTGCTGCTGCCTACCATCGCTCAGTCAGACGGCTCTATCAAATCATAGACTTAATTATAACAACACACAGAAATACGAGCCTTTGGTCATTAATGTGGTCGAATCCGAAACTATAATTTCGAAAACAAAATGTTTATTATTTCAGTGAAATACGGAACCGTTCCGTATTTTATCTAACGGGTGGCATCCCTAAGTCTAAATATACCTGTTACATTGCACAACCTTCAATGTTATGTCATAATTACGTATAATAATGGCAAATTAGTTCGCAATGAGCCAGGCTGCCTCTGGCTGCCTCCTGCCTCTGGCAGGACACAATTTCATCTGGTTAATATTGCCTGCTAACCTGAATTTCTTTTAGCTAAATATGTAGGTTTTAAAATATATACTTCTGTGTATTGATTTTAAGAAAGGCATTGGTGTTTATGGTTAGGTTCAGTCGTCCAATGATTGTGCTTTTGTTAAATAATCCCCCAGCGTTGCATCGATTATATGCAACGCAGGACACGCTAGATAAACTAGTAATATCATCAACCATGTGTAGTTATAACTAGTGATTATGATTGATTTTTTTTTAATAAGATACGTTTAATGCTAGCTAGCAACTTACCTTCGCTTCTACTGCATTCGCGTAACAGGCAGGCTCCTCGTGGAGTGCAATGAGAGGCAGGTGGTTAGTGTGTTGGACTAGTTAACTGTAAGGTTGCAAGATTGGTTCCCCCGAGCTGACAAGGTGAAAATCTGTCGTTCTGCCCCTGAATAAGGAAGTTCCTCGGCCGTCATTGTAAATAAGAATGTGTTCTTAACTGACTTGCCTAGTTAAATAAAGGTATAAAAATACAAATACAAATTTAAAAAATCGGCGCCCAAAAATACCGATTTCCGATTGTTATGAAAACTTGAAATCGGCCCCAATTAATCGGCCATTCTGATTAATCGGCCGACCTCTAATCAAGACATCACAGGTCAATTCAATAGTCTGTTAGACACACCGGTGTGAGATGAGATTGAAAAACGCCACTCTGGACGAGTCATCACTAGTGGCATGGCAACCTTTCAACTACAGAGGCGGGATCAGCGGTTTGCACTACCCACGCTTCCTCTATGCTCTGAGCAATACCTACTTGATTGTACTTTTTGAATAATAACAATACATTTTATTTCTATAGTGCTGGTCATGTGAAAGGCAAACAACGCAAATAGCTTTACATTACAAAGGCAACGTGCAGAAATAGACGTAACACCTCTGGAACCGTTTGTCATTCTGACGTGTTTGTCCGTTCAGTGTGTTGACTCACTTGACTAAAACAGTAAGGCTTTAAAGGTAGGATTTCTTCTCATGATCCATTGTTTCTTGACACACATGTTGTGTGAAAAGCAACCTTGAAATGTACTCAAATGCTGCATAAGAAAAGACTCCTCAGAAATGTGGCCGTAACTTAAGGTTTTTAATGCTCTTTCTGATACTCTTAAATCAAATGTCTCAGTGAAGTTGAGTTGCAGTGTTTTCATCATAACATGTCGACTGCAGGGCCCATGGGCCCGAGTCCAACGGTGGTGCACTATAGGGGCAGAGTGTGCAATTTGAGACTCGGTCTTAGTGTCGAGGGACGCAGAGGAAATTGATTCATTTATCTGTTTGGCAGTGACTATGCATTTCACAATTTCTGTTGTTGTTGCACCAGATCCTTGAACAGGGGAGGAAATAAGCATTCTCATTGTTCAGAGGGGAACAGGGAGGAAATAAGCATTCTCATTGTTCAGGAGGAGCAGGGAGGAAATAAGCATTCTCATTGTTCAGAGGGGAACAGGGAGGAAATAAGCATTCTCATTGTTCAGGAGGAGCAGGGAGGAAATAAGCATTCTCATTGTTCAGGGGGAGCAGGGAGGAAATAAGCATTCTCATTGTTCAGGGGGAACAGGGAGGAAATAAGCATTCTCATTGTTCAGGAGGAGCAGGGAGGAAATAAGCATTCTCATTGTTCAGAGGGGAACAGGGAGGAAATAAGCATTCTCATTGTTCAGGGAGGAAATAAGCATTCTAATTGTTCAGGGAGGAAATAAGCATTCTAATTGTTCAGGGAGGAAATAAGCATTCTCATTGTTCAGAGGGGAACAGGGAGGAAATAAGCATTCTAATTGTTCAGGGAGGAAATAAGCATTCTAATTGTTCAGGAGGAGCAGGGAGGAAATAAGCATTCTAATTGTTCAGGGAGGAAATAAGCATTCTAATTGTTCAGGGAGGAAATAAGCATTCTAATTGTTCAGGAGGAGCAGGGAGGAAATAAGCATTCTAATTGTTCAGGGAGGAAATAAGCATTCTCATTGTTCAGGGGAACAGGGAGGAAATAAGCATTCTCATTGTTCAGGGAGGAAATAAGCATTCTCATTGTTCAGGAGGAGCAGGGAGGAAATAAGCATTCTAATTGTTCAGGAGGAGCAGGGAGGAAATAAGCATTCTAATTGTTCAGGAGGAACAGGGGAGGAAATAAGCATTCTAATTGTTCAGGAGGAGCAGGGAGGAAATAAGCATTCTAATTGTTCAGGAGGAACAGGGGAGGAAATAAGCATTCTAATTGTTCAGGAGGAGCAGGGAGGAAATAAGCATTCTCATTGTTCAGGAGGACAGGGAGGAAATAAGCATTCTCATTGTTCAGGGGGAACAGGGAGGAAATAAGCATTCTCATTGTTCAGGAGGAGCAGGGAGGAAATAAGCATTCTCATTGTTCAGGAGGACAGGGAGGAAATAAGCATTCTCATTGTTCAGGAGGAACAGGGAGGAAATAAGCATTCTCATTGTTCAGGAGGAACAGGGAGGAAATAAGCATTCTCATTGTTCAGGAGGAACAGGGAGGAAATAAGCATTCTCATTGTTCAGGAGGAGCAGGGAGGAAATAAGCATTCTCATTGTTCAGGGGGAACAGGGAGGAAATAAGCATTCTCATTGTTCAGGGGGAACAGGGAGGAAATAAGCATTCTCATTGTTCAGGAGGAAGGGAGGAAATAAGCATTCTCATTGTTCAGGGGGAACAGGGAGGAAATAAGCATTCTCATTGTTCAAGAGGAGCAGGGAGAAATAAGCATTCTCATTGTTCAGAGGGGAACAGGGAGGAAATAAGCATTCTCATTGTTCAGGGAGGAAATAAGCATTCTAATTGTTCAGGGAGGAAATAAGCATTCTAATTGTTCAGGAGGACAGGGAGGAAATAAGCATTCTAATTGTTCAGGAGGAGCAGGGAGGAAATAAGCATTCTAATTGTTCAGGGAGGAAATAAGCATTCTAATTGTTCAGGAGGAGCAGGGAGGAAATAAGCATTCTAATTGTTCAGGGAGGAAATAAGCATTCTCATTGTTCAGGGAGGAAATAAGCATTCTAATTGTTCAGGGAGGAAATAAGCATTCTAATTGTTCAGGAGGACAGGGAGGAAATAAGCATTCTAATTGTTCAGGAGGAGCAGGGAGGAAATAAGCATTCTAATTGTTCAGGAGGAACAGGGAGGAAATAAGCATTCTCATTGTTCAGGAGGAGCAGGGAGGAAATAAGCATTCTAATTGTTCAGGAGGAACAGGGGAGGAAATAAGCATTCTCATTGTTCAGAGGGGAACAGGGAGGAAATAAGCATTCTCATTGTTCAGGTGGAGCAGGGAGGAAATAAGCATTCTCATTGTTCAGGGGGAACAGGGAGGAAATAAGCATTCTCATTGTTCAGGGGGAACAGGGAGGAAATAAGCATTCTCATTGTTCAGGAGGAGCAGGGAGGAAATAAGCATTCTCATTGTTCAGGGGAACAGGGAGGAAATAAGCATTCTCATTGTTCAGGAGGAGCAGGGAGGAAATAAGCATTCTCATTGTTCAGAGGGGAACAGGGAGGAAATTTCTCATTGTTCAGGGGAACAGGGAGGAAATTGTTCAGGAGGAGCAGGGAGGAAATAAGCATTCTCATTGTTCAGGGGGAACAGGGAAATAAGCATTCTCATTGTTCAGGAGGAGCAGGGAGGAAATAAGCATTCTCATTGTTCAGGAGGAGCAGGGAGGAAATAAGCAGTCTCATTGTTCAGGAGGAACAGGGAGGAAATAAGCATTCTCATTGTTCAGGAGGAGCAGGGAGGAAATAAGCATTCTCATTGTTCAGAGGGGAACAGGAGGAAATAAGCATTCTCATTGTTCAGGGGAACAGGGAGGAAATAAGCATTCTCATTGTTCAGGAGGAGCAGGGAGGAAATAAGCATTCTCATTGTTCAGGGGAACAGGGAGGAAATAAGCATTCTCATTGTTCAGGGGAGCAGGGAGGAAATAAGCATTCTCATTGTTCAGGAGGGGAACAGGGAGGAAATAAGCATTCTCATTGTTCAGGAGGAGCAGGGAGGAAATAAGCATTCTCATTGTTCAGGAGGAAATAAGCATTCTCATTGTTCAGGAGGAGCAGGGAGGAAATAAGCATTCTCATTGTTCAGGGGGAAATAAGCATTCTCATTGTTCAGGAGGAAATAAGCATTCTAATTGTTCAGGAGGAGCAGGGAGGAAATAAGCATTCTCATTGTTCAGGGGAACAGGGAGGAAATAAGCATTCTAATTGTTCAGGAGGAAGGGAGGAAATAAGCATTCTCATTGTTCAGGGAGGAAATAAGCATTCTCATTGTTCAGGGAGGAAATAAGCATTCTCATTGTTCAGGGAGGAAATAAGCATTCTAATTGTTCAGGAGGACAGGGAGGAAATAAGCATTCTAATTGTTCAGGAGGAGCAGGGAGGAAATAAGCATTCTCATTGTTCAGGGAGGAAATAAGCATTCTCATTGTTCAGGGGGAACAGGGAGGAAATAAGCATTCTAATTGTTCAGGAGGAGCAGGGAGGAAATAAGCATTCTAATTGTTCAGGAGGAACAGGGAGGAAATAAGCATTCTCATTGTTCAGGGTGAACAGGGAGGAAATAAGCATTCTCATTGTTCAGGAGGAACTGAGGAGGAAATAAGAATTCTCATTGTTCAGGAGGAACTGAGGAGGAAATGAGCATTCTCATTGTTCAGGAGGAACTGAGGAGGAAATGAGCATTCTCATTGTTCAGGAGGAACTGAGGAGGAAATGAGCATTCTCATTGTTCAGGAGGAACAGGGGAGGAAATAAGCATTCTCATTGTTCAGGAGGAACAGGGGAGGAAATAAGCATTCTCATTGTTCAGGAGGAACAGGGGAGGAAATAAGCATTCTCATTGTTCAGGAGGAACAGGGGAGGAAATAAGCATTCTCATTGTTCAGGAGGAACTGGGGAGGAAATGAGCATTCTCATTGTTCAGGAGGAACAGGGGAGGAAATAAGCATTCTCATTGTTCAGGAGGAACAGGGGAGGAAATAAGCATTCTCATTGTTCAGGAGGAACAGGGGAGGAAATAAGCATTCTCATTGTTCAGGAGGAACAGGGGAGGAAATAAGCATTCTCATTGTTCAGGAGGAACAGGGGAGGAAATGAGCATTCTCATTGTTCAGGAGGAACAGGGGAGGAAATAAGCATTCTCATTGTTCAGGAGGAACAGGGGAGGAAATGAGCATTCTAATTGTGGTAGCCCCTCTGTTTGATATTTTTTATATTTTGTGTCTACTGGATTAGAAAGCTAGAAAGATTTGGCTGTCAAGCTAATTTCCCTCTGCAGGAAAATATAAGCATACAACCATAAAACAATGGCAACACACACACACACATATGGACAGTTTGCGCACACATATGGACAGTTTGCACACACACACACACACACACACACACACACACACACACACACACACACACACACACACACACACACACACACACACACACACACCCTAGACTAGATGAGTAACTGTTTTGGTCTTTGATTGCAGGATGGACTTTGATGACGAGGATGGGGAAGGACCAAGTAAATTTTCAAGGTGAGAACAGTGAACGATGGCCCACTGATATTTCCATGTAATAAGTATCACTCATTGTTATAACAAATTACTCTTTCTATGAGAAGCAGTCAAGTTCTAGACTTGAAGTTGTTGCTATGAGTGTTTATTATACAGAATTCCATATTTTGTACAATCATTCCTTGTTGTCATCTTATTGCTATGGACATTCAATCACATTTACCAAACCCATTGTTTCATGTTTTCAAGCGTTTTAACATTTTTGATCTGTTAAACGTTTTTTTGTTCCTCAAAAGCAGCTTCAGCTGTCGTTCCACCCACAGGCATTCTCTCACGTGTTGTTGTTCTCCAACGTCTGGTTGTTCCTCTATTCTGTGTTCTCTCAGATTTATCCAGAGTTCTCTGGCAGCAGTGGTCTCTGTTAGTGGAGTGGAGACAATGCCCTCTGCTGGGGAGAAGATAAACTACAACAGCATGTTGTATATAATGAGAAACACACTACTACCTCTACCACATTACTAACTCTCTCATTTTAAAATTGATGAGAAGAGCCTACCAAACAACCAGAGCCCTTTGACCAAAAATACCACATTGATAAATAGTGGGCTTTGTTGGAGACATCCAGCATGCCACAGTTTATTATTAAAAAGTGTTCTCACACACCTTCTGAAAGTCTCATGTTACTCCATACCTCACCAGGCCACGGGAAGTCCTATTTTTCAAGTTCTCTCCCCTGTCCACTCTCGTGAGGCCTTCTTAGAGGCCAGAGAGTACCGATCCCATAGGGCTCTGGTCAAAAGTTGTGCACTCCATAGTTAGCACTTTCACAGCCACTTAATACAACGCATGCCCATTTTCTGCTGTTACACCCATTACCTGTCCTGTGATGTTGCTCTCATCAAAATATCTAACACTTTTTAAAGCCCATAAATAGCATGTGTATCATTCTAATTGTACATGTGTTATCCCATATTCAGGCTACCGTGTTCAGGTTACTGTGTTAGGGTGTGTTCAGGCTACTGTGTTCAGGCTATGATTATCAGGCTACTACTCTGTTATGGTGTGTCAGGATACCGTGTTCAGGCTACCATGTTAGAGTGTGGTCAGGCTACCGTGTTTAGACTACGGTTATCAGGCTACTGTGCTAAGGCTACTGTGCTAAGGCTACTGTGCTAAGGCTACTGTGCTAAGGCTACTGTGATCAGGGTACTGTGTTAGGGTGTGGTCAGGCTACGGTTATCAGTCTACTGTGTCAGGCTACTGTTCTCAGGATACTGTGTTCAGGCTACTGTGTTAGTGTGGTCAGGCTACCGTGTTTAGATGATGGTTATCAGTCTACTGTGTTAGGCTACTGTTCTCAGGATACTGTGTTCAGGCTACCGTGTTTAGACTATGGTTATCATTCTACTGTGTTAGGCTACTGTTCTCAGGCTACTGTGTTCAGGCTACCGTGTTTAGACTATGGTTATCATTCTACTGTGTTAGGCTACTGTTCTCAGGATACTGTGTTCAGGCTACCGTGTTTAGACAATGGTTATCAGTCTACTGTGTTAGGCTACTGTTCTCAGGATACTGTGTTCAGGCTACTGTTCTCAGGCTACTGTGTTCAGGCTACCGTGTTTAGACTACTGTTCTCAGTCTACTGTTCTCAGGCTACCGTGGTCATGCTACTGTGTTCAGGTGTTTGCGTCTCAGCGAGTGGTGTCCCAGGTGTTACATGCTGTGTTTCTTCTCTGCTCCTCTTTCTAGGTATGATGATGATGATCAGATACCTGGTGATGATAAGGAGAGATATGCCAGGTAGGCCTGGCCTGCTAGAGCTCCATAGGATTTCACTGACTCACCCCACCTCCCAGGGATTGACTAAAACACTTACCTAACGTTTACAGCGGTGTCAGGTTACACCTGCTCTTTTCACCAGTGAATAGAACACTACATGCATTTGTTTTTAAACACTAACTGTTCAGCATGGATAAAAGGGATGTTTTTACAGTTGTCTTTCATTCGTTAATGGAAATATCAGGTGTAAACTTAATTTCAAACAGTGCAGCCAAGTGCTGAGTGAATTTGACCCACAGAGATGTGGAGACTTGGATAGAATACAGTCAAAAGGAAAGCCTGAATGTCCAGGGACTTTAAATGGAAAGCCTAAATGCCCAGGGATTTCAGAGGGAAAGCCTAAATGCCCAGGGATTTCAGAGGGAAAGCCTAAATGCCCAGGGATTTCAGATGGAAAGCCTAAATGCCCAGGGATTTCACATGGAAAGCCTAAATTCCCAGGGATTTCAGATGGAAAGCCTAAATTCTCAGGGATTTCAAATGGAAAGCCTAAATTCCCAGGGATTTCAGGTGGAAAGCCTAAATTCCCAGGGATTTCAGATGGAAAGCCTAAATTCCCAGGGATTTCAGATGGAAAGCCTAAATTCCCAGGGATTTCAGATGGAAAGCCTAAATTCCCAGGGATTTCAGATGGAAAGCCTAAATTCCCAGGGATTTCAGATGGAAAGCCTAAATTCCCAGGGATTTCAGATGGAAAGCCTAAATTCCCAGGGATTTCAGATGGAAAGCCTAAATGCCCAGGGATTTCAGATGGAAAGCCTAAATGCCCAGGGATTTCAGATGGAAAGCCTCAATGCCCAGGGATTTCAGATAGAAAGCCTAAATGCCCAGGGATGTCACATGGAAAGCCTACATTTCCAGGGATTTCAGATGGAAAGCCTAAATTCCCAGGGATTTCAGATGGAAAGCCTACATTTCCAGGGATTTCAGATGGAAAGCCTAAATTCCCAGGGATTTCAGATGGAAAGCCTAAATTCCCAGGGATTTCAGATGGAAAGCCTAAATGCCCAGGGATTTCAGATGGAAAGCCTAAATGCCCAGGGATTTCAGATGGAAAGCCTAAATGCCCAGGGATTTCAGATGGAAAGCCTAAATTCTCAGGGATTTCAGATGGAAAGCCTAAATTCCTAGGGATTTCAGATGGAAAGCCTAAATTCCCAGGGATTTCAGATGGAAAGCCTAAATTCCCAGGGATTTCAGATGGAAAGCCTAAATTCCCAGGAATTTCAGATGGAAAGCCTAAATTCTCAGGGATTTCAGATGGAAAGCCTAAATGCCCAGGGACTTCAAGTAAATCATACCAATTAAAAAATCAATCAAAGCTCCCCTAGTTTATATTAGTAACTCTGAATACAAACCTACTTTTCAAAATTGTCAATTTATTAATCTGATGTTTTATTCATCATTCATCTTCATAATGTATTTATGCCACCAGACCTGCTATGGAAATGAAGGTTGTGTCCCAAATGGCTCCCTATTCAGGTAGTACTGACTCAAAAAGGGCTTGTATGGAAACCTCACCCTATTTAGTTAGCGCTGACTCAAAAAGGGCTTGTATGGAAACCTCACCCTATTCAGGTAGTACTGACTCAAAAAGGGCTTGTATGGAAACCTCACCCTATTCAGTTAGTACTGACTCAAAACGGGCTTGTATGGA
Organism: Oncorhynchus keta; assembly: GCF_023373465.1. Lineage (NCBI taxonomy): Eukaryota > Metazoa > Chordata > Actinopteri > Salmoniformes > Salmonidae > Oncorhynchus > Oncorhynchus keta. Next base: position 154,790 of record NW_026289551.1, on the reverse strand, counting down.
AACCTCACCCTATTCAGTTAGTGCTGACTCAAAAAGGGCTTGTATGGAAACCTCACCCTATTCAGTCAGTGCTGACTCAAATAGGGCTTGTATGGAAACCTCACCCTATTCAGTTAGTGTTGACTCAAAAAGGGCTTGTTTGGAAACCTCACCCTATTCAGTTAGTGCTGACTCAAAAAGGGCTTGTATAGAAACCTCACCCTATTCAGTTAGTGCTGACTCAAAAAGGGCTTGTATGGAAACCTCACCCTATTCAGTTAGTGCTGACTCAAAAAGGGCTTGTATGGAAACCTCACCCTATTCAGTTAGTGTTGACTCAAAAAGGGCTTGTATGGAAACCTCACCCTATTCAGTTAGTGCTGACTCAAAAAGGGCTTGTATGGAAACCTCACCCTATTTGAGACATTAGAAATACAGTGCCTTCAGAAAGTATTCACACCCCTGGACTTTTTCCATATTTTGTTGTGTTACAGCCTGAATTTAAATTTATTCAATTTAGATGTTTTTGTCACTGTCCTACACACAATACTTCATAATGTCGAAGTGTTTACAAATGAATTACACAATGAAAATCTGAAATATCTTGAGTCAATAAGTATTCAAGCCCTTTGTTATGCAAGCCTCAATAAGTTCAGGAGGAAACATTTTCACAAGTTGTATGGACTCACTCTGTCTGCAATAATAGTGTTTAACTTCTCTAGGGGGTGTGGGACAGTAGCGTCCCACCTGACCAACATTCAGTGAAATTGCAGAGTGCCAAATTTAAATTACTATAATTTTTACTATATATTTAACTTTCATGAAATCACAATTGTAATACATCAAAATAAAGCTTAAGTTGTTGTTAATCCAGCCGCCGTGTCATATTTCAAAAAGGCTTTACGACGAAAGCAAACCATGTGATTAACTGAGGACAGCACTCAGCACACAAAACATTACATACAGTAACCAGCCAAGTAGATTAGTCACAAAAGTCAGAAATAGCAATAAAATGAATCACTTACCTTTGATGATCTTTGTATGGTTGCACTCACAAGACGCCCAGTTACACAATAAATGTTTGTTTTGTTCGATAAAAGTCCCTCTTTATATCCAAAAACTTCAATTTTGTTGGCGCGTTTTGTTCAGTAATCCAATGGCTCAAATGCGGTCACAAGAGGCAGACGAAAATTCCAAATAGTATCTGTAAAGTTCGTAGAAACATGTCAAAAGATGTTTATAATCAATCCTCAGGTTGTTTTTAGCCTAAATAATTGATAATATTTCAACCGGACAATAGCGTCGTCAATATAAAAGAAGAACAAGAAAGGTGCGCTCTCGGTCGTGCGCAGGAAACAGCTCTGGGGACATCCCACTATCCACGGACTCAAAGTTGTCATTCTCTCTCATTTTTCAGAATAAAAGCCTGAAACAATGTCTAAAGACTATTCACAACAAGTGGAAGCCATAAGGAACGGAATCTGGGTCCTATCCCTTTAAAAGGTGGATAGGCAATCATTGGAAAAACAGCCATTTCAAAATAATGGCACTTCCTGGGTAGATTTTCCTCAGGTTTTCGCCTGCCATTTCAGTTCTGTTATACTCACATACCTTATTTTAACAGTTCTAGAAAGTTTGGAGTGTTTCCTATCCAAATCTACTAATTATATGCATGCCCTAGCTTCTGGGCCTGAGTAGCAGGCAGTTTACTTTGGTTACACTTTTCATCCGGAGGTGAAAATAGTGCCCCCTACCCTAGTGAGGTTAACATGATTTTGGAATAACTACCTCTGTACCCCACACATACAATTTTCTGTAAGGTCCCTCAGTCGAGACATGAATTTCAAACACAGATTCAACCACAAGACCACAGGTTTTCCCATGCCTAGCAAAGAAGGGCATCTATTGGTATATGGGTAAAAAAAATAAAGTAGATATTGAAAATTCCTTTGGGCGTGGTGGAGTTATTCATTACATTTTAGATGGTATATCAATACACCCAGTCACTACAAAGACACAGGCGTCCTTCCTAACTCAGTTGCCAGAGAGGAAGGAAACCGCTCAGGGATTTCACCATTAGGCCAATGGTGACTTTTTAAAACAGTTAGTTTAAAACTGAGGATGGATCAACAACATTGCAGTTACTCCACAATACTAACCTAATTAACAGAGTGAAAAGAAGGAAGCCTGTACAGAATGCAAATATTCAAAAACATGCATCCTGTTTTCAGCAAAGCAATTCACTTTGTGTCCTGCATACAAAGTGTCACGTTTGGGGCAAATCCAATACAACACATTACTGAGTACCACTCCATATTTTCAAGCATAGTGGTGGCTGCATCATGTTACGCTTGTAATTGTTAAGGACTATGGAATTTTTCAGGATAAAAAAATTAATTGAATGGAGCTAAGCACAGCCAAAATCCTAAGAGGAAAACCTAGTTAAGTCTCCTTTCCAACAGACACTGGGAGAGGAATTCAACTTTCAGAAGGACAATAACCTAAAACACAAGGCCACATTTACAATGGAGTTGCTTACCAAGAAGACAGTGAATGTTCCTGAGTGGCTGAGTTAGTTTTCACTTAAATCTGCTTGAAAATCTATAGCAAGACCTCAAACTGGTTGTCTAGCAATGATCAACAACCAATTTGACAGAGCTTGAAGAACTTGGGCAAATGTTTCACAATCCAGGTGTAGAAAGCTCTGCGAGGTTTACCCAGAAAGACTCAGAGCTGTAATCGCTGCCAAAGGTGATCGTAACATGTATTGACTCATTTGGGTTGAATACTTATCTAAGTAAGATATATTAGTGTTTTATTTGACACATTTTTGACCTTACCAAGTATTTTGTCAATTAAATTAATTTGAATCCCAGTTTGTAACAACAAAATGTTGTAAAAGTCAAGGGGTGTGAATACTTTCTGAAGGCAATGTTTGTTATTCACACATGACGTTCATGATCAAATAAATGAACATATAAATGTAGGACCTGTCTATCCGTAGCTCAGATATTGTGTTCTGGTCTGCTGTGTTCTTTAATCCCTGTATGTTCTTTATGTCCTCAGAAGACAAACTCAAACACTGAAAAGCAACTGAATAACTCTTCTCCTAACTTCCCTTTAGTCTTCTCTAGTACATAGTATTATGGTTCTTAGAGTACGTGCACATACTCCTATCTCCAAGAATGGCTGGCAATGAATTCAGTTTAAGTAAAAGTGTGTATCCAGCCATAGGTAGGTGTTGAAACAACCAAGTTTGAAGTCGGTTCACTAGAGTTTACCTTACTGTATCAAAACTAACATACTAAGCTTTTAACACTGAAAGTCCCAATTCAAACCAATAGAGGCAAATGATTTTGTAGGCAGCCCGTCCTGCCTAAGCACCGCTAGGGGAAACACTGGTATATGCAGATGGTTGTCACTGGATGCTCATGTTAGTAAAAAAACTGCATTATCATGAAATCAGAATTGGGTTTAGGGTTATGGTGCATACACATCAATGCTAAAACAAATGCACAAACACACACCAAATCGGCCCACAGTACAGCCTCAAAGACCCCTTCTGTCTGTTCCATACTTTTCACTGATTTGTGAATTTTAAGATAAGAACTGATGTTTACATTTATATCCTGTCCACCTTGGCCAACCAGTGACGACCCCCCCCTGACCACCAGCGACGCCTCCCCCTATGTGTCTAAATCCTCCTCTCTGTTCCAGAGAGAACCACAGCGAGATAGAGCGGCGTCGCCGTAACAAGATGACCCAGTACATCACGGAGCTGTCGGACATGGTGCCCACCTGCAGCGCTCTGGCCCGCAAGCCAGACAAACTGACTATCCTCCGCATGGCCGTGTCCCACATGAAGTCCATGAGAGGGACCGGGAACACGTCCACTGACGGGGCGTACAAGCCCTCCTTCCTGACCGAACAGGTATTATAGGTGGGGGTGACGATGGCCGCGTTCCAGGCTGACTACATGGCAGACAACTACCAGCTAACTGCATCGTATGATATCGCAGTCTGATAACCCAACTGCGCTGTCGATGAAATGGCACACAACCATTTGGTTGATGCCATGCAATGACTGCAATGTAGTCGGCCTGGAACACGACCAATGTGTGTGTGTTTTGTGGGTGGGTTGGTCATGGGGGCTGATGTGCGCGTATCTGTGTGTGTGTGCGTTTTGCGTGTGTGTGTGTGTCTGTGTGAGTAATTTAGCAGGGTCTACAAACCCTCCTCCTCAGCAAACAGGTAATAATAAAACAACTTTATTTGTATAGCACATTTCATACAGAGACCGCAACTCAAGGTGCTGTACATAATAAAATAGTAATAATAGTCATTAAAAAGTAAACAATAAAAAGACAAAGTAACATAAAAGGCAATAAAAGCAGCATAATATGATCAAAATGAATACAAACACATAGGAATTAGAGATGAAAAAAGTACATAAATAAACTAGTACAAAGCCAAACTGAAAAGGTGAGTCTATGAACTGGTTTTGTTCTATTCTCTTTGACTCTGCATTTGGGTTCTGTACGTTGGGTCTGCACATCTGTGCAGCTCTACAAATGATATCCGCTGACACAATTTCCTGTCAGCATATTGATCTTATCAATTTGAAATAAATAAAGCTTTTGCAGGCTGTCTGTCATGTCCCCTGCCTCTGCCCTTGGCGTGTGTGTCTGTTTGTCCCGGATTTTCACCAATGGTATGTCAATCAATACTGCATATCCCTCATCTTTACTGTGACGTGTGTTTCTGCTCTGCCGTCACACACGTGTGTGTGTTCTGTTTCTCTTTTCTCCTCTCGTCTAATAGGAGTTGAAGCACCTCATCCTGGAGGCGGCCGACGGCTTCCTGTTTGTGGTCGCCGCGGAGACGGGCCGCGTGATCTACGTGTCTGACTCTGTGACACCGGTGCTCAACCACCCGCAGTCGGAGTGGTTTGGCAGCACGCTGTATGAGCAAGTGCATCCTGACGACGTGGACAAGCTGCGGGAACAGCTCAGCACCTCAGAGAATTCCATGACAGGTAGGAATACTGCTATATACATTGATATTCCCTAGTGAAAGCTATGTTGGTTCGCAGTACTGTTCAGGAATAATGCTATACACATTGATATTCCCTAGTGAAAGCTATGTTGGTTCACAATACTTTTCAGGAATCCTGCTATTCCGTTAACTACAACTCCATGTCAGAGGTAGGAATGTTGGCTGGGAATGCTGCAGTTTCCCAACTAGAACTCCACGATAGGTAGGAATTAGAGGTCGACCGATTTATGATTTTTCAACGCCAATACAGATTATTGGGGGACCAAAAAAAGCTGATACCGATTATTTGGAGGACCAAAAAAAAGCAGATACCGATTAATCGGCCGATTTTTATCCTCCAAAAAATATCTATATATTTTTATACTCCTATATATATATATATATATATATATATATATATATTTGTAATAATGACAATTACAACAATACTGAATGAACACTTATTTTAACTTAATATAATACATCAAAATCAATTTAGCCTCAAATAAATAATGAAACATGTTCAATTTGGTTTAAAAATGCAAAAACAAAGTGTTGGAAAAGAAAGTAAAAGTGCTATATGTGCCATGTAAAAAAGCTAACGTTTAAGTTCCTTGCTCAGAACATATGAAAGCTGGTGAGTCTTCAATATTCCCAGGTAAGAAGTTTTAGGTTGTAGTTATTATAGGACTATTTTTCTCTATGTCATTTGTATTTCATATACCTTTGACTATTGGATCTTCTAATAGGTACTTTAGTATTGCCAGCCTAATCTCGGGAGTTGATAGGCTTGAAGTCATAAACAGCGCAATGCTTGAAGCACAGCGAAGAGCTGCTGGCAAATGCAGGAAAGTACTGTTTTCATGAATGCTTATGAGCCTGCTGCTGCCTACCACCGCTCAGACTGCTCTATCAAATCAGACTTAATTATAATATAAAAACACACAGAAAAACTAGCCTTAGGTCATTAATATGGTAAAATCGGGAAACTATCATTTCGAAAACAAAATGTTTATTATTTCAGTGAAATACGTAAACGTTCCGTATTTTATCTAAAGGGTGGCATCCCTAAGTCTAAATATTGCTGTTACATTGCATAACCTTCAATGTTATGTCATAATTATGTGCAATTCTGGCAAATTAATTACGGTCTTTGTTAGGAAGAAATGGTCTTCACACAGTTCGCAACGAGCCAGGAGGCCCAAACGGGTGCGTATACCCAGAACGCAAGAGAAGTGTCACAATTTCCCAAATTAAAATAAATATAATTTTCAGCAGGTAATATTAACTAAATATGCAGGTTTAAAAATATATACTTGTGTATTGATTTTAAGAAAGGCATTGATGTTTATGGTTAGGTACACATTGGTGCAACGACAGTGCTTTTTTCACGAATGCGCTTGTTAAATCACCCGTTTGGTGAAGTAGGCTCTGATTCAATGATAAATTAACAGGCACTGCATCGATTATATGCAATGCAGGACAAGCTAGATATACTAGTAATATCATCAACCATGTGAAGTTAACTAGTGATTATGTTAAGATTTATTGTTTTTTACAACATAAATATAATACTAGCTAGCACCTTACCGTGGCTCCTTGCTGCACTCTCAGGTAGTCAGCCTGCCACGCAGTCTCCTTGTGGAGTGCAATGTAATGGGCCATAATCGGTGTCCAAAAATGCAGATTACTGATTGTTTTGAAAACTTGAAATCGGCCCTAATTAATCGGCCATTACGATTAATCAGTCGACCTCTAGTAGGAATATTGGTCCGTTATACCGTTCAGGAATACCACTGTTCACATAGCTAGAAGTTTTTGTCCTTGCCAACCAATTACTACCCTTGTCTGAGGAAGTACTCCCAGAATCGTAGTGTGGCGTCCGCCCGTCCAGAGGTACTGCAGATATGATCTTCAAAGCATGCCAGCTACATGAGAAATGGCAGGGACAAGGCCTGTGAAAAAAGCTACACATCAGTAAAGAGCGCTGTCTGCTGATAGAATGCCCTGTTTGTGAATTCTCATCTGAGTGGAGAAGTGCAACTGATGCACAAAAATAGTCTGATGCCGAGCAGAAAATATTGTTTTAGATCTGCGTTTACAAAATGCAGCAAGAGATTTCTCACGTGTTTTATATATTTTCCTTCGTGAAAAATGGAAGAATTCTGCGTTAACGCAACCCTTGAGATTAACTTGCGAGTTATCTAAGTAAGTTACTGAATTAATAAGATGACGGGCCATCTAGTTGTGTTAGCTTTCTGTTTGAGAAGTCAAAGCCCTTTGGATTAGTTAGCAGTGGCAGCTGTACAGATATCTTTTGATTTCCTTGCTTTTGTCTCTTCTCCGTTCTGGTCCCGAGCGACTCCAGACAGACACATGCTGCTTCAGAGCAGACAAAACTTTGTTAATTTGCACAAAGTCTCTCGTTCACATTCGTTTGTAGATGTCCAAACTCACAAAACATTACATTCGGTAGCTCCTACCTATATATGTAGGTAGGAGGGGGGCGACAGGCAGGTAGCCTAGTGGTTAGAGCATTGTGCCAGTAACTGAAAGGTTGCTGGATCGAATCCCGAGCTGACAAGTTAAAAATCTGTCGTTCTGCTCTTGAACAAGGTTGGCCGTCATTGTAAATAAGAATTTATTTAAATCCACTCGGGGCTCCCGAGTGGCGCAGCGGTCCCTGTATCCAGGCTGCATCACATGCCATGATTGGGAGTCCCATAGGGCGGTGCACAAAGAATTTGTTCTTAACTGACGTGCCTGATTAAATACATTAACTTTATGAGCTGGATTTCCTGTCTTTGCAAGTTTGTCTATTTTCGCTCTTTTTGCGCTTGTTAGCATATTTAGCTAACAGCCTCCAGGGAAATGCACTTTTACTTGTGCTAATTTTGTTAGCATTTTGGTAACGGATGGCCAATGGACTTTTTTTTGGCGCCGCCTTATGCACTAAGCCGGTTATACTGTAAACCCCGAATGGGAGAAGGACGGTATGATATGAAAATCTGGAAACCGCCCAACCGTACTACACACACAGCACGGCCCTTGCTAGAGCGTCACCTCTCTCTACCTCCACTCCCTTGCGCTTTATTTGCTTGAGTTAATAAAGTAGCTTAAAAATGTACTTTTCTGCTGCTTCCCTCACTCGGTTGGACCGGGTCTGGAGCCGACCAGGTTTATATGGAATGGGTCTAGTTGTCTTCGGGTCCGTTTGGAACGGGTCTCCTATTTTAATATATGCATATCTGTTCCGGATGGGAAAGCCCCAGATCCATTTCGGAACGGGTTCAACTTTTTGAACCTGTGAAGGCCTTTACACCACACTTCTGGTGGACACTAAATTACAGCTGCCCTGAAGTTCATCGGAATACTGGTCGACTAAGCTGTTGTCCTTCCCACATTGCTAGACGGAGCACATGGAACACCTACAGTAGATACCTGAAGGCACTGGAACAACACCTCCAAAGATCCTCACAAAACATCCTGAGGATCAGTTGCGAGGACATGCACACCAACACCAGCGTCCTGGAGGAGGCCAACATAAACAGCATCACCACTACTACACAGTGTACAAAACATTAGGAACACCTTCCTAATATGGAGTTGCACCCCCCTTTGCCCTCCGAATAGACTCTATTTGTCGGGGCATGGACTCAAGGTGTCGAAAGCGTTCCACAGTGAAGCTGGCCCATGTTGAATGCTTCCCGCAGTTGTGTCAAGTTGGCTGGATGTCCTTAGCATGGTGGATAATTTTTGATACACGGGAAACTGTTGAATGTGAAAAACCCGGCAGCATTGCAGTTCTTAACACACACAAAGCAGTGTGCCTGGCACCTACTACCATACCCCATTCAAAAGCAAATGTTTTCTCTTAAATGTTTTGTCTTGCCCATTCACCCTCTGAATGGCACACGTAAACAATCCATCTCAATTGTCTCAAGGCTTAAAAATCCTTCTTTAAACTGTCTCCTCCCCTCCATCTACACTGATTTGAAGTGGATTTAACAAGTGGGATCATAGCTTTCACCTGGTTTCGCCTAGTCAGTGTATGTCATGGAAAGAGCAGGTGTTCCTCATGTTTTGTACACTCAGTGTATAATACAGCATCAACTCTGATGGAATTCCATGTCACCCGGATGCCCAACTCACGCCGATGAAGGAAGGATAGTGAGCCCCTGCCGGGCAAAATAAATGCTACAAATACAAAATAAAAACAAACCTTAAGAAATTCCACATCACCTTCAACAACTGGGAGGAAACCATGCTAAACAGACACAACCGGGAGGAAACTGTGCTAAACAGACACAACTGGGAGGAAGTCAGCGCGGTTTCCTCCCAGTTGTGTCTGTTCGCGCTGAACCACGCTAAACAGACACAACTGGGAGGAAACTGTGATAAACAGACAGAACTGGGAGGAAACCGTGATAAACAGACACGACTGGGAGGAAACCGTGCTAAACAGACACAACTGGGGGGAAACTGCGCTAAACAGACACAACTGGGAGGAAACCGTGCTAAACAGACACAACTGGGAGGAAACCGCTAAACAGACACGACTGGGAGGAAACCGTGCCAAACAGACACAACTGGGAGGAAACCGTGCTAAACAGACACAACTGGGAGGAAACCGTGCTAAACAGACACAACTGGGAGGAAACCGTGCTAAACAGACACAACTGGGAGGAAACCGTGCTAAACAGACACGACTGGGAGGAAACCGTGATAAACAGACACGACTGGGAGGAAACCGTGCTAAACAGACACGACTGGGAGGAAACCGTGATAAACAGACACAACTGGGAGGAAACTGCGCTAAACGGACACAACTGGGGGGAAACTGCGCTAAACAGACACAACTGGGAGGAAACCGCGCAAAACAGACACAACTGGGAGGAAACCGCGCAAAACAGACACAACTGGAGAGAAAAACATTGAGATAGTGATGGTCCCATCTTGTTCTATACCCAACTCTCTGACAGATAGTGACAGTCCCATCCTGTTTTATACCCAACTCTCTGACAGATAGTGACAGTCCCATCCTGCTCTATTCCCAACTCTCTTGACGGCTCCCATGGTCCTCACTCTTATTCTCATTCCCAGAAGTCCGTGACAGATTCTTTTGCATCCTATAAAGGGAAAGGGGGATACCTAGTCAGTTCCACAACTGAATGCATTCAACTGAAATATGTCTTCCGCATTAAACCCAACCCCTCTGAATATATCACAGTAAGCCGTACTTTAGCTATGGAATTCTACTCCAAACTGTTTCATCAATAGTTAAGATAGTTAAGACCTCTCTGGTTAGGATGACTAACAAGAATGACTGTTTCCCTGCCTGGAAGAAAGGTGAGCGTCCATAGGACACTGTATTGTATCTGACTAGGAGGGATATACTGTCCACTAGAGGGCACTGTAGCCATGTGAATACCACCATCAATCTGTCCTTACATAGACCACAGCCCCTCTTCTGAATCTAACGGTCCACAACACACAACCATCACACACTCTTCTCTCCCTCTGGAGAACATCGAGGACGCACACGCTTAGAGACTCACACTTTGATACACACACTTACACACACGTGCCCTTTGAAGTCAGTCAGAGCATTAGAGCCTTGGCTCATTGTGAAACCTAGTGTAACTAAACTAACTATGTTTTCTTCTGTCTGGCCTCTTTCTCCCCCTGTTTTGTTGTGTGTGTGTGTGTGCGCGTGTGCGTGTGCGTGTGTGTGTGTGTTAGCCTGCCTGCCTGCCTGCCTGTATGTGCATGATTAGAATCAAGTGTGTTTGCCAGCTCGCTGACAGAGGGAGACCAGACAGATCAGTTCAGTCTACTGTTGTTTTGTTTGGAGCAGTTGTTGCTGTCTGCAGCTTAGTGATGGAGCAGTTGTTGCTGTCGGCAGCTTAGTGATGGAGCAGTTGTTGCTGTCGGCAGCTTAGTGATGGAGCAGTTGTTGCTGTCGGCAGCTTAGTGATGGAGCAGTTGTTGCTGTCGGCAGCTTAGTGATGGAGCAGTTGTTGCTGTCGGCAGCGTAGTGATGGGAGTCATAGTGATGGGAAGAGAAGGTTGTAGAGGTCAATTCAGGTCAATAACTCATTATTTCTCCCATAAGGACCAATGGTACATTTTGGCCAGTCAAAAAAAAGTTATAAAAAAAAAATCAAATGTATCTATCATTGTGTACAATGTGATGTGTTAGCATATGTAATACATGGTTATGGAGTGATAGGGGTTATCAAGGGTTTTCAGACCTCAAGTAGTCATGTTTGCAACAGAAGGCGTGGGTGGGACATGTACTCATCTCTAATAATGTTCGGTAAACTTTGGTTTTGGAGTGGGAGTGAGACAGTAATCCTACAGAGTGCTAACAACATGCTCCCGGTAGGAAATTCGATTGAACATGATTTTCCAAATGGTACTCTTTTCCCTATGAAGTGCACTACTTTTGACACAAGTCCTATGGGCCCTGGTCAAACGTAGTGCACTATATAGGGAATAGGATGCCATTTGGGATGCATCCTATCCGAGTTCCCACTCATCTGTTCTGAGCCGCCCCATGTAAAACTGACATTTGTCCTCCGCTCTGACACACATGGATGTTCCCGTCGCCTCCCAAACCACACGTCTCAGATTAACACTGATTGCTGCACAGGGGTAGAATATACTCCCCTGAAATTGGAACATGAAACGGATTTCATCTCCTAGCTGGTGTCTTCTCAGTGTAGCCTGATCATTTGTCCTGGAGTGGAAAACAGCTCCAGATAAAATATTTAGCCTGCATCAGCCCCTGATCAGCCTGTGATTAGCCTCATGTTTCACTGTGATTGAGTGAGCCCGGTTACTCCTCCCACGCCCGCATGACTAATGAGCTGTTTGCATGCCGAGGTTACTGATTGGATGAGCATGCATATTATATGAATAGGGATTGGACCAGGCCGAAAGTGAATGAGGACCCGCTGGCAAAGTGAGAGATGAAATGTTTCAACCTCCATTCCGTCTGTCGGTGTGAGGGTGGGATGGAAAGGGGGGTGGAGTGGTAGGTATACAGTTGGATTCACTTCACATGGCTTCACTCTGAGTTTAGTCTGTCAGAAAGAGATGGGGAGAGATGGATTCTCATCCATCATATAAAGATGAAAGGATGAACAGATGTAGAGGGATGGATAGAGGATGAAGGGATGGATAGAGGATGAAGGGATGGATAGAGAGGGATGAAGGGATGGATAGAGAGGGATGAAGGGATGGATAGAGAGGGATGAAGGGATGGATAGAGAGGGATGAAGGGATGTATAGATGTAGAGGGATGGATAGCGGATGAAGGGATGGATAGAGGATGAAGGGATGGATAGAGGATGAAGGGATGGATAGCGGATGAAGGGATGGATAGCGGATGAAGGGATGGATGACGGGATGGATAGAGAGGGATGAAGGGATGGATAGATGTAGAGGGATGGATAGAGGATGAAGGGATGGATAGAGGATGAAGGGATGGATAGCGGATGAAGGGATGGATAGCGGATGAAGGGATGGATAGCGGATGAAGGGATGGATAGCGGATGAAGGGATGGATAGAGAGGGATGAAGGGATGGATAGCGGATGAAGGGATGGATAGATGTAGAGGGATGGATAGATGTAGAGGGATGGATAACTGTAGAGGAATGGATAGCGGATGAAGGGATGGATAGCGGATGAAGGGATGGATAGAGGATGAAGGGATGGATAGAGGATTAAGGGATGGATAGAGAGGGATGAAGGGATGGATAGCGGATGAAGGGATGGATAGAGAGGGATGAAGGGATGGATAGAGAGGGATGAAGGGATGGATAGATGTAGAGGGATGGATAGCGGATGAAGGGATGGATAGCGGATGAAGGGATGGATAGATGTAGAGGAATGGATAGCGGATGAAGGGATGGATAGCGGATGAAGGGATGGATAGCGGATGAAGGGATGGATGACGGGATGGATAGAGAGGGATGAAGGGATGGATAGATGTAGAGGGATGGGTAGCGGATGAAGGGATGGATGACGGGATGGATAGAGAGTGATGAAGGGATGGATAGATGTAGAGGGATGGATAGAGAGGGATGAAGGGATGGATAGATGTAGAGGGATGGATAGCGGATGAAGGGATGGATAGATGATGAAGGGATGGATAGCGGATGAAGGGATGGATAGAGAGGGATGAAGGGATGGATAGATGTAGAGGGATGGATAGCAGATGAAGGGATGGATAGAGGATGAAGGGATGGATAGCGGATGAAGGGATGGATAGAGGATGAAGGGATGGATAGAGAGGGATGAAGGGATGGATAGATGTAGAGGGATGGATAGCGGATGAAGGGATGGATAGAGGATGAAGGGATGGATAGCGGATGAAGGGATGGATAGAGAGGGATGAAGGGATGGATAGATGTAGAGGGATGGATAGCGGATGAAGGGATGGATAGAGAGGGATGAAGGGATGGATAGAGAGGGATGAAGGGATGGATAGAGAGGGATGAAGGGATGGATAGATGTAGAGGGATGGATAGCGGATGAAGGGATGGATAGAGGATGAAGGGATGGATAGAGAGGGATGAAGGGATGGATAGAGAGGGATGAAGGGATGGATAGAGAGGGATGAAGGGATGGATAGATGTAGAGGGATGGATAGAGGATGAAGGGATGGATAGAGGATGAAGGGATGGATAGAGAGGGATGAAGGGATGGATAGAGAGGGATGAAGGGATGGATAGAGAGGGATGAAGGGATGTATAGATGTAGAGGGATGGATAGCGGATGAAGGGATGGATAGAGGATGAAGGGATGGATAGCGGATGAAGGGATGGATAGCGGATGAAGGGATGGATGACGGGATGGATAGAGAGGGATGAAGGGATGGATAGATGTAGAGGGATGGATAGAGGATGAAGGGATGGATAGAGGATGAAGGGATGGATAGCGGATGAAGGGATGGATAGCAGATGAAGGGATGGATAGCGGATGAAGGGATGGATAGAGAGGGATGAAGGGATGGATAGCGGATGAAGGGATGGATAGATGTAGAGGGATGGATAGATGTAGAGGGATGGATAGATGTAGAGGAATGGATAGCGGATGAAGGGATGGATAGCGGATGAAGGGATGGATAGAGAGGGATGAAGGGATGGATAGAGGATGAAGTGATGGATAGAGAGGGATGAAGGGATGGATAGAGGATGAAGGGATGGATAGAGAGGGATGAAGGGATGGATAGATGTAGAGGGATGGATAGCGGATGAAGGGATGGATAGCGGATGAAGGGATGGATAGATGTAGAGGAATGGATAGCGGATGAAGGGATGGATAGCGGATGAAGGGATGGATAGCGGATGAAGGGATGGATGACGGGATGGATAGAGAGGGATGAAGGGATGGATAGATGTAGAGGGATGGATAGCGGATGAAGGGATGGATGACGGGATGGATAGAGAGTGATGAAGGGATGGATAGATGTAGAGGGATGGATAGATGTAGAGGGATGGATAGAGAGGGATGAAGGGATGGATAGATGTAGAGGGATGGATAGCGGATGAAGGGATGGATAGATGATGAAGGGATGGATAGCGGATGAAGGGATTGATAGAGAGGGATGAAGGGATGGATAGATGTAGAGGGATGGATAGCAGATGAAGGGATGGATAGAGGATGAAGGGATGGATAGCGGATGAAGGGATGGATAGAGGATGAAGGGATGGATAGAGAGGGATGAAGGGATGGATAGATGTAGAGGGATGGATAGCGGATGAAGGGATGGATAGAGGATGAAGGGATGGATAGCGGATGAAGGGATGGATAGAGAGGGATGAAGGGATGGATAGATGTAGAGGGATGGATAGCGGATGAAGGGATGGATAGAGAGGGATGAAGGGATGGATAGAGAGGGATGAAGGGATGGATAGAGAGGGATGAAGGGATGGATAGATGTAGAGGGATGGATAGCGGATGAAGGGATGGATAGAGAGGGATGAAGGGATGGATAGAGAGGGATGAAGGGATGGATAGAGAGGGATGAAGGGATGGATAGATGTAGAGGGATGGATAGAGGATGAAGGGATGGATAGCGGATGAAGGGATGGATAGCAGATGAAGGGATGGATAGAGGATGAAGGGATGGATAGCGGATGAAGGGGTGGATAGAGGATGAAGGGATGGATAGAGGATGAAGGGATGGATAGAGGATGAAGGGATGGATAGCGGATGAAGGGATGGATGACGGGATGGATAGAGAGGGATGAAGGGATGGATAGTGGATGAAGGGATGGATAGCGGATGAAGGGGTGGATAGAGGATGAAGGGATGGATAGAGGATGAAGGGATGGATAGAGGATGAAGGGATGGATAGCGGATGAAGGGATGGATAGAGGATGAAGGGATGGATAGAGAGGGATGAAGGGATGGATAGCGGATGAAGGGATGGATAGCAGATGAAGGGATGGATGACGGGATGGATAGAGAGGGATGAAGGGATGGATATATGTAGAGGGATGGATAGAGGATGAAGGGATGGATAGCAGATGAAGGGATGGATAGAGAGTGATGAAGGGATGGATAGTGGATGAAGGGATGGATAGCGGATGAAGGGGTGGATAGAGGATGAAGGGATGGATAGAGGATGAAGGGATGGATAGAGGATGAAGGGATGGATAGAGAGGGATGAAGGGATGGATAGTGGATGAAGGGATGGATGACGGGATGGATAGAGAGGGATGAAGGGATGGATAGTGGATGAAGGGATGGATAGCGGATGAAGGGGTGGATAGAGGATGAAGGGATGGATAGAGGATGAAGGGATGGATAGAAGATGAAGGGATGGATAGCGGATGACTGGATGGATGAAGGGATGGATAGAAAGGGATGAAGGGATGGATAGATGGAGGATAGCGGATGAAGGGATGGATAGAGGGAGGATAGCGGATGAAGGGATGGATAGAGGATGAAGGGATGGATAGAGGATGAAGGGATGGATAGCGGATGAAGGGATGGATAGAGAGGGATGAAGGGATGGATAGCGGATGAAGGGATGGATAGCGGATGAAGGGATGGATAGAGAGGGATGAAGGGATGGATAGAGAGGGATGAAGGGATGGATAGATGTAGAGGGATGGATATATGTAGAGGGATGGATAGAGGATGAAGGGATGAATAGCGGATGAAGGGATGGATAGCAGATGAAGGGATGGATAGTGGATGAAGGGATGGATAGCGGATGAAGGGATGGATAGAGGATGAAGGGATGGATAGCGGATGAAGGGATGGATAGAGGATGAAGGGATGGATAGAGAGGGATGAAGGGATGGATAGCGGATGAAGGGATGGATAGCGGATGAAGGGATGGATGACGGCATGGATAGAGAGGGATGAAGGGATGGATAGTGGCTGAAGGGATGGATAGCGGATGAAGGGGTGGATAGAGGATGAAGGGATGGATAGAAGATGAAGGGATGGATAGTGGCTGAAGGGATGGATAGAGGATGACGGGATGGATAGAGGATGAAGGGATGGATAGAGAGGGATGAAGGGATGGATAGCGGATGAAGGGATGGATAGCAGATGAAGGGATGGATGACGGGATGGATAGAGAGGGATGAAGGGATGGATATATGTAGAGGGATGGATAGAGGATGAAGGGATGGATAGCAGATGAAGGGATGGATAGAGAGTGATGAAGGGATGGATAGTGGATGAAGGGATGGATAGCGGATGAAGGGGTGGATAGAGGATGAAGGGATGGATAGAGGATGAAGGGATGGATAGAGGATGAAGGGATGGATAGAGAGGGATGAAGGGATGGATAGTGGATGAAGGGATGGATGACGGGATGGATAGAGAGGGATGAAGGGATGGATAGTGGATGAAGGGATGGATAGCGGATGAAGGGGTGGATAGAGGATGAAGGGATGGATAGAGGATGAAGGGATGGATAGAAGATGAAGGGATGGATAGCGGATGACTGGATGGATGAAGGGATGGATAGAAAGGGATGAAGGGATGGATAGATGGAGGATAGCGGATGAAGGGATGGATAGAGGGAGGATAGCGGATGAAGGGATGGATAGAGGATGAAGGGATGGATAGAGGATGAAGGGATGGATAGCGGATGAAGGGATGGATAGAGAGGGATGAAGGGATGGATAGCGGATGAAGGGATGGATAGCGGATGAAGGGATGGATAGAGAGGGATGAAGGGATGGATAGAGAGGGATGAAGGGATGGATAGATGTAGAGGGATGGATATATGTAGAGGGATGGATAGAGGATGAAGGGATGAATAGCGGATGAAGGGATGGATAGCAGATGAAGGGATGGATAGTGGATGAAGGGATGGATAGCGGATGAAGGGATGGATAGCAGATGAAGGGATGGATAGAGGATGAAGGGATGGATAGAGGATGAAGGGATGGATAGAGAGGGATGAAGGGATGGATAGCGGATGAAGGGATGGATAGCGGATGAAGGGATGGATGACGGCATGGATAGAGAGGGATGAAGGGATGGATAGTGGCTGAAGGGATGGATAGAGGATGAAGGGATGGATAGAGGATGAAGGGATGGATAGAGGATGAAGGGATGGATAGAAGATGAAGGGATGGATAGCGGATGACTGGATGGATGAAGGGATGGATAGAGAGGTATGAAGGGATGGATAGATGGAGGATAGCGGATGAAGGGATGGATAGAGGGAGGATAGCGGATGAAGGGATGGATAGAGATGGATGAAGGGAGGGATAGAGATGGATGAAGAGATAGTGGATGAAGGGAGGGATAGAGGATGAAGGGATGGATAGAGATGGATGAAGGGATAGTGGATGAAGGGAGGGATAGAGGAGGTATAATTGTCTACGTGTAGTCTCTGGGTCCTGTCTGGATAATGAAACTACATGTAGCCTCATTCTCTGGGTCCTGTCTGGATAATGAAACTACATGTAGCCTCATTCTCTGGGTCCTGTCTGGATAATGAAACTACATGTAGCCTCATTCTCTGGGTCCTGTCTGGATAATGAAACTACATGAAGCCTCATTCTCTGGGTCCTGTCTGGATAATGAAACTACATGTAGCCTCAGCCTCTGGGTCCTGTCTGGATAATGAAACTACATGTAGCCTCATTCTCTGGATCCTGTCTGGATAATGAAACTACATGTAGCCTCAGCCTCTGGGTCCTGTCTGGATAATGAAACTACATGTAGCCTCATTCTCTTGGTCCTGTCTGGATAATGAAACTACATGAAGCCTCATTCTCTGGGTCCTGTCTGGATAATGAAACTACATGTAGCCTCAGCCTCTGGGTCCTGTCTGGATAATGAAACTACATGAAGCCTCATTCTCTGGGTCCTGTCTGGATAATGAAACTACATGAAGCCTCATTCTCTGGGTCCTGTCTGGATAATGAAACTACATGTAGCCTCATTCTCTGGGTCCTGTCTGGATAATGAAACTACATGTAGCCTCAGCCTCTGGGTCCTGTCTGGATAATGAAACTACATGAAGCCTCATTCTCTGGGTCCTGTCTGGATAATGAAACTACATGTAGCCTCATTCTCTGGGTCCTGTCTGGATAATGAAACTACATGTAGCCTCATTCTCTTGGTCCTGTCTGGATAATGAAACTACATGTAGTCTCATTCTCTGGGTCCTGTCTGGATAATGAAACTACATGTAGCCTCATTCTCTGGGTCCTGTCTGGATAATGAAACTACATGTAGCCTCATTCTCTGGGTCCTGTCTGGATAATGAAACTACATGTAGCCTCAGCCTCTGGGTCCTGTCTGGATAATGAAACTACATGTAGCCTCAGCCTCTGGGTCCTGTCTGGATAATGAAACTACATGTAGCCTCAGCCTCTGGGTCCTGTCTGGATAATGAAACTACATGTAGCCTCAGCCTCTGGGTCCTGTCTGGATAATGAAACTACATGAAGCCTCATTCTCTGGGTCCTGTCTGGATAATGAAACTACATGTAGCCTCATTCTCTGGGTCCTGTCTGGATAATGAAACTACATGTAGCCTCAGCCTCTGGGTCCTGTCTGGATAATGAAACTACATGAAGCCTCATTCTCTGGGTCCTGTCTGGATAATGAAACTACATGAAGCCTCATTCTCTGGGTCCTGTCTGGATAATGAAACTACATGAAGCCTCAGCCTCTGGGTCCTGTCTGGATAATGAAACTACATGTAGCCTCATTCTCTGGGTCCTGTCTGGATAATGAAACTACATGTAGCCTCAGCCTCTGGGTCCTGTCTGGATAATGAAACTACATGTAGCCTCAGCCTCTGGGTCCTGTCTGGATAATGAAACTACATGTAGCCTCATTCTCTGGGTCCTGTCTGGATAATGAAACTACATGTAGCCTCAGCCTCTGGGTCCTGTCTGGATAATGAAACTACATGTAGCCTCAGCCTCTGGGTCCTGTCTGGATAATGAAACTACATGTAGCCTCATTCTCTGGGTCCTGTCTGGATAATGAAACTACATGTAGCCTCAGCCTCTGGGTCCTGTCTGGATAATGAAACTACATGTAGCCTCATTCTCTGGGTCCTGTCTGGATAATGAAACTACATGTAGCCTCAGCCTCTGGGTCCTGTCTGGATAATGAAACTACATGTAGCCTCAGCCTCTGGGTCCTGTCTGGATAATGAAACTACATGTAGCCTCATTCTCTGGGTCCTGTCTGGATAATGAAACTACATGTAGCCTCATTCTCTGGGTCCTTTCAGGATAATGCACACTGACTCTAAAGTATTTGTTTTCACTCTACTTTCGTGTGTGTGTGTGTGTGTGTGTGTGTGTGTGTGTGTGTGTGTGTGTGTGTGTGTGTGTGTGTGTGTGTGTGTGTGTCAGGGTTTCTGTTAGAAAAATGTGACACGGGACATGTGTCTGTGTTCTTTTGGCCATCTTAATCTTTTTGTTTGTTTTATTGGCTTTTTCTTTGCAACTCTGCCTAGAAAGCCAGCATCCCAGCCTCTTCACTGTTGACGTTGAGACTGGTGTTTTGTGGGTACTATTTAATGAAGCTGCCAGTTGAGAACTTGTGAGGCGTCTGTTTCTCAGCTAGACACTAATGTACTTTTCCTCTTGCTCAGTTGTGCACCGGAGATTCCCACTCCTCTTTCTATTCTGGTTAGAGTCAGTTTGCGCTCTTCTGTGAAGGGAGTAGTACAGAGCGTTGTACAAGATCTTCAGTTTCTTGGCAATTTCTCACATGGAATAGCCTTCATTTCTCAGAACAAGAATAGACTGACGAGTTTAAGAAGAAAGTTCTTTGTTTCTGGCCATTTTGAGCCTGTAATCGAACCCACAAATGCTGATGCTCCAGATGCTGACGCTCTCAACTAGTCTAAAGAAGGCCAGTTTTATTGCTTCTTTAATCAGAACAACAGTTTTCAGCTGTGCTAACATAATTGCAAAAGGGTTTTCTAATGATCAATTAGCCTTTTAAAATGATAAACTTGGATTAGCTAACACAACGTGCCTTTGGAACACAGGAGTGATGGTTGCTAATAATGGGCTTCTGTACGCCGATGTAGATATTCTATAAAAAATCAGCCGTTTCCAGCTACAATAGTCATTTACAACATTAACAATGTCTACACTGTACTTCTGATCAATTTGATGTTATTTTGAAGGACAAAAAATTTGCTTTTCTTTCAAAAAACAAGAACATTTCTAAGTGACCCAAAACCTTTGAACAGTTATGTATATTATTCAATTATATTATATTTGATATTCTTCAAAGTTGCCACCCTTTGCCTTATTGACGGCTTAGCACACTCTTGGCATTCTCTCAACCAGCCTCACGAGGTAGTCACCTGGAATGCATTTCAATTAACAGGTGTGCCTTGTTAAAAGTTCATTTGTGGAATTTCTTTCCTCAATGCTTTCGAGCCAATCAGTTGTGTTGTGACAAGTTGGGGGTGGTATACAGAAGAGTGCCCTATTTGGCAAAAGACATTTACATTTACATTTAAGTCATTTAGCAGACGCTCTTATCCAGAGCGACTTACAAATTGGTGCATTCACCTTATGACATCCAGTGGAACAGCCACTTTACAATAGTGCATCTAAATCTTTTAAGGGGGGGGGGGGTGAGAAGGATTACTTTATCCTATCCTAGGTATTGCTTAAAGAGGTGGGGTTTCAGGTGTCTCCGGAAGGTGGTGATTGACTCCGCTGTCCTGGCGTCGTGAGGGAGTGTGTTCCACCATTGGGGAGCCAGAGCAGCGAACAGTTTTGACTGGGCTGAGCGGGAACTGTACTTCCTCAGTGGTAGGGAGGCGAGCAGGCCAGAGGTGGATGAACGCAGTGCCCTTGTTTGGGTGTAGGGCCTGATCAGAGCCTGGAGGTACTGAGGTGCCGTTCCCCTCACAGCTCCGTAGGCAAGCACCATGGTCTTGTAGCGGATGCGAGCTTCAACTGGAAGCCAGTGGAGAGAGCGGAGGAGCGGGGTGACGTGAGAGAATTTGGGAAGGTTGAACACCAGACGGGCTGCGGCGTTCTGGATGAGTTGTAGGGGTTTAATGGCACAGGCAGGGAGCCCAGCCAACAGCGAGTTGCAGTAATCCAGACGGGAGATGACAAGTGCCTGGATTAGGACCTGCGCCGCTTCCTGTGTGAGGCAGGGTCGTACTCTGCGGATGTTGTAGAGCATGAACCTACAGGAACGGGCCACCGCCTTGATGTTAGTTGAGAACGACAGGGTGTTGTCCAGGATCACGCCAAGGTTCTTAGCGCTCTGGGAGGAGGACACAATGGAGTTGTCAACCGTGATGGCGAGATCATGGAACGGGCAGTCCTTCCCGGGAGGAAGAGCAGCTCCGTCTTGCCGAGGTTCAGCTTGAGGTGGTGATCCGTCATCCACACTGATATGTCTGCCAGACATGCAGAGATGCGATTCGCCACCTGGTCATCAGAAGGGGGAAAGGAGAAGATTAATTGTGTGTCGTCTGCATAGCAATGATAGGAGAGACCATGTGAGGTTATGACAGAGCCAAGTGACTTGGTGTATAGCGAGAATAGGAGAGGGCCTAGAACAGAGCCCTGGGGACACCAGTGGTGAGAGCGCGTGGTGAGGAGACAGATTCTCGCCACGCCACCTGGTAGGAGCGACCTGTCAGGTAGGACGCAATCCAAGCGTGGGCCGCGCCGGAGATGCCCAACTCGGAGAGGGTGGAGAGGAGGATCTGATGGTTCACAGTATCGAAGGCAGCCGATAGGTCTAGAAGGATAAGAGCAGAGGAGAGAGAGTTAGCTTTAGCAGTGCGGAGCGCCTCTGTGATACAGAGAAGAGCAGTCTCAGTTGAATGACTAGTCTTGAAACCTGACTGATTTGGATCAAGAAGGTCATTCTGAGAGAGATAGCGGGAGAGCTGGCCAAGGACGGCACGTTCAAGAGTTTTGGAGAGAAAAGAAAGAAGGGATACTGGTCTGTAGTTGTTGACATCGGAGGGATCGAGTGTAGGTTTTTTCAGAAGGGGTGCAACTCTCGCTCTCTTGAAGACGGAAGGGACGTAGCCAGCGGTCAGGGATGAGTTGATGAGCGAGGTGAGGTAAGGGAGAAGGTTTCCGGAAATGGTCTGGAGAAGAGAGAGGGGATAGGGTCGAGCGGGCAGGTTGTTGGGCGGCCGGCCGTCACAAGACGCAAGATTTCATCTGGAGAGAGAGGGGAGAAAGAGGTCAGAGCACAGGGTAGGGCAGTGTGAGCAGAACCAGCGGTGTCGTTTGACTTAGCAAACGAGGATCGGATGTCGTCGACCTTCTTTTCAAAATGGTTGACGAAGTCATCTGCAGAGAGGGAGGAGGGGGAGGGGGAGGAGGATTCAGGAGGGAGGAGAAGGTGGCAAAGAGCTTCCTAGGGTTAGAGGCAGATGCTTGGAATTTAGAGTGGTAGAAAGTGGCTTTAGCAGCAGAGACAGAGGAGGAAAATGTAGAGAGGAGGGAGCGAAAGGATGCCAGGTCCGCAGGGAGGCGAGTTTTCCTCCATTTCCGCTCGGCTGCCCGGAGCCCTGTTCTGTGAGCTCGCAATGAGTCGTCGAGCCACGGAGCGGGAGGGGAGGACCGAGCCGGCCTGGAAGATAGGGGACATAGAGAGTCAAAGGATGCAGAAAGGGAGGAGAGGAGGGTTGAGGAGGCAGAATCAGGAGATAGGTTGGAGAAGGTTTGAGCAGAGGGAAGAGATGATAGGATGGAAGAGGAGAGAGTAGCGGGGGAGAGAGAGCGAAGGTTGGGACGGCGCGATACCATCCGAGTAGGGGCAGTGTGGGAAGTGTTGGATGAGAGCGAGAGGGAAAAGGATACAAGGTAGTGGTCGGAGACTTGGAGGGGAGTTGCAATGAGGTTAGTGGAAGAACAGCATCTAGTAAAGATGAGGTCGAGCGTATTGCCTGCCTTGTGAGTAGGGGGAAGGTGAGAGGGTGAGGTCAAAAGAGGAAAGGAGTGGAAAGAAGGAGGCAGAGAGGAATGAGTCAAAGGTAGACGTGGGGAGGTTAAAGTCGCCCAGAACTGTGAGAGGTGAGCCGTCCTCAGGAAAGGAGCTTATCAAGACATCAAGCTCATTGATGAACTCTCCGAGGGGACCTGGAGGGCGATAAATGATAAGGATGTTAAGCTTGAAAGGGCTGGTAACTGTGACAGCATGAAATTCAAAGGAGGCGATAGACAGATGGGTAAGGGGAGAAAGAGAGAATGACCACTTGGGAGAGATGAGGATCCCGGTGCCACCACCCCGCTGACCAGAAGCTCTCGGGGTGTGCGAGAACACGTGGGCGGACGAAGAGAGAGCAGTAGAAGTAGCAGTGTTATCTGTGGTGATCCATGTTTCCGTCAGTGCCAAGAAGTCGAGGGACTGGAGGGAGGCATAGGCTGAGATGAACTCTGCCTTGTTGGCCGCAGATCGGCAGTTCCAGAGGCTACCGGAGACCTGGAACTCCACGTGGGTCGTGCGCGCTGGGACCACCAGATTAGGGTGGCCGCGGCCACGCGGTGTGGAGCGTTTGTATGGTCTGTGCAGAGAGGAGATAACAGGGATAGACAGACACATAGTTGACAGGCTACAGAAGAGGCTACGCTAATGCAAGGAGATTGGAATGACAAGTGGACTACACGTCTCGAATGTTCAGAAAGTTAAGCTTACGTAGCAAGAATCTTATTGACTAAAATGATTAAAATGATACAGTACTGCTGAAGTAGGCTAGCTGGCAGTGGCTGCGTTGTTGACTTTGTAGGCTAGCTGGCAGTGGCTGCGTTGTTGACACTACACTAATCAAGTCGTTCCGTTGAGTGTAATAGACCAAGTGCATATTATGGCAAGAACAACTCAAATAAGCAAAGAGAAACAGTCCATCATTACTTGAAGACATGAAGGTCAGTCAATCTGTAAAATCCCAAGAACTTTCAAAGTTTCTTCAAGTGCAGTCGCAAAAACCATCAAGCACTATGATGAAACTGGTTCACATGAGGACCGCCACAGGAAAGGAAGGCCCAAAGTTACCTCTGCTGCAGAGGATAAGTTCATTAGAGTTAACTGCATCTTAGATTGCAGCTCAAATAAATGCTTCACAGAGTTCAAGTAACAGACACATCTCAACATCAACTGTTCAGAGGAGACTGCGTGAATCAGGCCTTCATGGTCGAATTGCTGCAAAGAAACCACTACTAAAGGACACCAATAATAAGAAGAGACTTGCTTGGTCCAAGAAACACGAGCAATGGACATTAGACCGCTGGAAATCGGTTCCAACCGCTGTGTCTTTGTGGAGCGCAGAGTAGGTAAATGGATGATCGCCTTATGTGTGGTTCCCACCGTGAAGCATGGAGGAGGAGGTGTGGGTTTGCTTTGCTGGTGACACTGTCAGTGATTTATTTAGAATTCAAGGCACACTTAACCTGCATGGCTACCACCGCATTCCGCAGCGATACTCCATCCCATCTGGTTTGCGCGTAGTGGGACTATCATTTTGTTTTTGAACGGGACAATGACCCAAAACACACCTGTAAGGGCTATTTTACCACAAAGGAGAGCGATGGAGTGCTCCATCAGATGACCTGGCTTCCACAATCACCTGACCTCAACCCAATTGAGATGGTTTGGGATGAGTTTGACCGCGGAGTGAAGGAAAAGCAGCTAAGAAGTGCTCAGCACGTGGGAACTCCTTCAATACTGTTTGAAAAGCATTCCAGGTGAAGCTGGTTGAGAGAATACCAAGAGTGTGCAAAGCTGTCATCAAGGCAAAGGGTGGCTACTTTGAAGAATCTCAAATATAAAATATATTTTTGGTTACTGCATGATTCTTTGTGTTATTTCATAGTTTTAATGTCTTCGCTATTATTCTACAAAGTAGAAAAAAGTAAAGAAAACCCCTTGAATGAATAGGTGTGTCCAAACTTTTGACTGGTACTGTGTGTGTGGCTTATAATAAATACAAAAATATATGGGGAATTGGAAACAATGCAGACAATTACATGTATGGATTACACAATTACTTATAGGTCAAATGTATTTCCGTCGACTGGTATTTCCATCAATGAATAGGTTAAGAACCATTATTTTGCTATGTCTTTTTTTATTCCTGATAATTGGCCGCGCCAGTTTTATTTATCTGCTTTTCATATTACCAACTAATGGAAACCCTGGGTGTGGTGTGTAGGTGTGTGCATATTTTGTGAATCTATGTCAAATACATGCATGTTTGTGTGTGAAACCAACCAAGTCAAGACAGCTGGCTCTACTCTTCCAGAACCATGATTAAATATTATGTGTATAACAAACTTCTAAACCCCCTTCTCTGTAAATGAGGATTGTACTGCCACTTTGCATGGGAAGTTACTGTTTAGCAGTTGGCAGCAACTAAACTCTATGTAGTTTGTGGGTCTTGTTCTAAACTCCCAGGGTCCATACTTACGACATTGCATGTCTCTTGATTTAAACCAGTGGTAACACAACCTAGGCACAGTTTGATTCCCCGTAGCAGTAGTTGTTCTCCATATTAGGATGTGATCAGGTATATCTTCAACAATTGTCTGTGCTCCTCATTCCTTGACATTAAAGCTGCAATATGTAACTTTTTGGGCGACCTGACCAAATTCACATAAAAATCTGAGTTATAGATCTCATTTAAAGTCTAAGAAGCAGTAGACCTGTTCTATGTGCGCTATTTCTATGCTTGCCATTCTAAAGTTTTGTTTTTGCATCTTTAGCTTTTGGTTTTGTACACCAGCTTTAAACAGCTGAAAATACAAAAAAAAATTGTTATAGAAAATATATTTCAGAGGTTTAGATTGTACAATGATTCTCTACACTATACTATAAATCAGGCAAACTTTTAGAATTTTAGCAACCAGGAACGAGGAGCGATTTCTACATAGTGTACCTTTACTGCATAAATCCTATCAGCTGCTAAATATGTTCCAAAAGGTCTAAGCCATAGGGCTAATCGATGTGGTAACTATGGTCCCTGGAACTATGAACTATGTTGTTATTTTGGTATTTGAGTACGGGTAGCTGTGGTTGTTAAAGGAGAGAGGAGGCTTGGTGCCAGCCAGGCACATTCATCTGTGCCTGGTTATCATTCCATCACTGTTGTGTATCCCCTGGCAATTCAGAGATGGAACAATAACACAGTTTTCACACCTGGGTTGTGTTGAAACGCAAACCGTAGTAAAATGTTTTGCAAAGGAAAAACAAATCTGTATTCAGTGTTTCCCCTAGGATTTGTTTCAACAGCAGTGGCAAAGTGTGGGTGTTTTTGCTGTTTTAAAGCAAATTTCGTGCAATTCCACACGTTTTGCCATGGCTTATGCCTTGTTCTTATGCTATCTGAGTGACTCAAACATTATAACAAAATCAGTAGAGGCACCGTGCCATGACATGGAGAATTTTAGATTCTCTCTGACTGTCGAGTTTTTATTTTGATGATTGTTAGTTCTCGAAGATAATATGATTTAAATATACTGTATATAGGTCCATTATCTTTCCGACTTACTTTATATCTGGTAATAGTTGTTTACACTGAAAATGTATTACCTTCCCGATTTTATTACATTTTTGGGTATTTTTAATTTTGTTTGTCATTTTCTCTCGACTGACCCTGGTTTTCAAAGTCCTGACTCTTTCACTGGTGAAAATGGACCAGTAGAAGCAGCAGTGACATGGCAGCTGTTGAGGACTTCAGTGGCCTGTCACTGCTTTATCTTATCTCCTCTGAGTGTCCCACTCCATAGACACACATGGTTTGACAGCACATACCGCACATTCCTTCTGCATGTGTGTACATAGGTGTTTGTGTGTGGCGCACCTAAACCTTAAACAACCCTTAGCCACTACACATAGAAACACATGGTTTTTGGACTGGACGGTAGTTGGCGCGCGCACACACACACACACACACACACACACACACACACACACACACACACACACACACACACACACACACACACACACACACACACACACACACACACACACACACACACAGTCTACAACTGTCTGCATGTCTTTGCTGCTCCACTTTCCTTGTATCTCTCTGGGATGCCGTCATTCCAGCTGATCGCCCTTCCTGTGTGGAGTGTATTGATCCCTTCATTTCCTCCCGCTTTCCCTGAAATCATCACTAAGTGGAGACCATCCCTGACCAATGGGGATCACACACACACACACACACACACACACACACACACACACACACACACACACACACACACACACACACACACACACACACACACACTATATAAACGGGAGCTCAACACAAATCAGCACACTAACACAGCTGATGGTGTCCAGACATGTGCAGCAGTGTTTTTCTTCTCCCTCTACCCTGCAGTGTTTCACATGGAATTAGTTCCAGGATAAACTTTACCTGTGGCGCTCAACTGACAGATGGAGAGAAGCAGAGGATAGCTTCACACATAAACACACACACACACACACACACACACATACACAGCAGCTAGCCCGCCAGCTCTCCTGCTAACAAGAGAACATCTTAGTCATCTCCTCCAGACACAGCCCTGGAATTCACTGATTAAACTGATTAAACTATCACCTTGTTAAGTCATTTACTGAAACCCAAGCCCTGTGTGTGTGATGACTTCTCTCCTGTCGCCTGTTCTCTGCTGTCCTGGAAGCCCAGCCAAGCCTAGTCAGTTAGAACATGAGGTCACACAAACACAGCAGAGGAAACTCACTCTCACACAAACAAACTTGTTTGCACTTGTTAGTGTCTTAGTGTGTGGGGGTGTGTTGATCTCTCAGGGGAAATAACATATGATGTAGCCAATGTGTTCCTGGTCTGGTGTTTTGTTTGGGAAACATACCTCTACTCTTCTGTCTCTATCCTCTACATTGTAAACCATAGTAATAATACTGGTAAATAACCTCATCTCCTGTCTCCATCCTCTTCATGGTAATAATACTAGTAAATAACCTCATCTCCTGTCTCCATCCTCTTCATGGTAATAATAGTGGTAAATAACCTCATCTCCTGTCTCCATCCTCTTCATGGTAATAATAGTGGTAAATAACCTCATCTCCTGTCTCCATCCTCTTCATGGTAATAATACTGGTAAATAACCTCATCTCCTGTCTCCATCCTCTTCATGGTAATAATACTAGTAAATAACCTCATCTCCTGTCTCCATCCTCTTCATGGTAATAATAGTGGTAAATAACCTCATCTCCTGTCTCCATCCTCTTCATGGTAATAATAGTGGTAAATAACCTCATCTCCTGTCTCCATCCTCTTCATGGTAATAATACTAGTAAATAACCTCATCTCCTGTCTCCATCCTCTTCATGGTAATAATAGTGGTAAATAACCTCATCTCCTGTCTCCATCCTCTTCATGGTAATAATAGTGGTAAATAACCTCATCTCCTGTCTCCATCCTCTTCATGGTAATAATACTAGTAAATAACCTCATCTCCTGTCTCCATCCTCTTCATGGTAATAATAGTGGTAAATAACCTCATCTCCTGTCTCCATCCTCTTCATGGTAATAATAGTGGTAAATAACCTCATCTCCTGTCTCCATCCTCTTCATGGTAATAATAGTGGTAAATAACCTCATCTCCTGTCTCCATCCTCTTCATGGTAATAATAGTGGTAAATAACCTCATCTCCTGTCTCCATCCTCTTCATGGTAATAATAGTGGTAAATAACCTCATCTCCTGTCTCCATCCTCTTCATGGTAATAATAGTGGTAAATAACCTCATCTCCTGTCTCCATCCTCTTCATGGTAATAATACTGGTAAATAACCTCATCTCCTGTCTCCATCCTCTTCATGGTAATAATACTAGTAAATAACCTCATCTCCTGTCTCCATCCTCTTCATGGTAATAATAGTGGTAAATAACCTCATCTCCTGTCTCCATCCTCTTCATGGTAATAATACTAGTAAATAACCTCATCTCCTGTCTCCATCCTCTTCATGGTAATAATACTGGTAAATAACCTCATCTCCTGTCTCCATCCTCTTCATGGTAATAATAGTGGTAAATAACCTCATCTCCTGTCTCCATCCTCTTCATGGTAATAATAGTGGTAAATAACCTCATCTCCTGTCTCCATCCTCTTCATGGTAATAATAGTGGTAAATAACCTCATCTCCTGTCTCCATCCTCTTCATGGTAATAATAGTGGTAAATAACCTCATCTCCTGTCTCCATCCTCTTCATGGTAATAATAGTGGTAAATAACCTCATCTCCTGTCTCCATCCTCTTCATGGTAATAATACTGGTAAATAACCTCATCTCCTGTCTCCATCCTCTTCATGGTAATAATACTGGTAAATAACCTCATCTCCTGTCTCCATCCTCTTCATGGTAATAATACTAGTAAATAACCTCATCTCCTGTCTCCATCCTCTTCATGGTAATAATAGTGGTAAATAACCTCATCTCCTGTCTCCATCCTCTTCATGGTAATAATACTGGTAAATTACCTCATCTCCTGTCTCCATCCTCTTCATGGTAATAATACTGGTAAATAACCTCATCTCCTGTCTCCATCCTCTTCATGGTAATAATAGTGGTAAATAACCTCATCTCCTGTCTCCATCCTCTTCATGGTAATAATAGTGGTAAATAACCTCATCTCCTGTCTCCATCCTCTTCATGGTAATAATACTAGTAAATAACCTCATCTCCTGTCTCCATCCTCTTCATGGTAATAATACTGGTAAATAACCTCATCTCCTGTCTCCATCCTCTTCATGGTAATAATAGTGGTAAATAACCTCATCTCCTGTCTCCATCCTCTTCATGGTAATAATACTGGTAAATAACCTCATCTCCTGTCTCCATCCTCTTCATGGTAATAATAGTGGTAAATAACCTCATCTCCTGTCTCCTTCCTCTTCATGGTAATAATAGTGGTAAATAACCTCATCTCCTGTCTCCATCCTCTTCATGGTAATAATAGTGGTAAATAACCTCATCTCCTGTCTCCATCCTCTTCATGGTAATAATACTAGTAAATAACCTCATCTCCTGTCTCCATCCTCTTCATGGTAATAATACTGGTAAATAACCTCATCTCCTGTCTCCATCCTCTTCATGGTAATAATACTGGTAAATAACCTCATCTCCTGTCTCCATCCTCTTCATGGTAATAATACTGGTAAATAACCTCATCTCCTGTCTCCATCCTCTTCATGGTAATAATAGTGGTAAATAACCTCATCTCCTGTCTCCATCCTCTTCATGGTAATAATAGTGGTAAATAACCTCATCTCCTGTCTCCATCCTCTTCATGGTAATAATAGTGGTAAATAACCTCATCTCCTGTCTCCATCCTCTTCATGGTAATAATACTGGTAAATAACCTCATCTCCTGTCTCCATCCTCTTCATGGTAATAGTAGTGGTAAATAACCTCATCTCCTGTCTCCATCCTCTTCATGGTAATAATACTGGTAAATAACCTCATCTCCTGTCTCCATCCTCTTCATGGTAATAATACTAGTAAATAACCTCATCTCCTGTCTCCATCCTCTTCATGGTAATAATAGTGGTAAATAACCTCATCTCCTGTCTCCATCCTCTTCATGGTAATAATAGTGGTAAATAACCTCATCTCCTGTCTCCATCCTCTTCATGGTAATAATACTGGTAAATAACCTCATCTCCTGTCTCCATCCTCTTCATGGTAATAATACTGGTAAATAACCTCATCTCCTGTCTCCATCCTCTTCATGGTAATAATACTAGTAAATAACCTCATCTCCTGTCTCCATCCTCTTCATGGTAATAATAGTGGTAAATAACCTCATCTCCTGTCTCCATCCTCTTCATGGTAATAATACTGGTAAATTACCTCATCTCCTGTCTCCATCCTCTTCATGGTAATAATACTGGTAAATAACCTCATCTCCTGTCTCCATCCTCTTCATGGTAATAATAGTGGTAAATAACCTCATCTCCTGTCTCCATCCTCTTCATGGTAATAATAGTGGTAAATAACCTCATCTCCTGTCTCCATCCTCTTCATGGTAATAATAGTGGTAAATAACCTTATCTCCTGTCTCCATCCTCTTCATGGTAATAATACTAGTAAATAACCTCATCTCCTGTCTCCATCCTCTTCATGGTAATAATACTGGTAAATAACCTCATCTCCTGTCTCCATCCTCTTCATGGTAATAATACTGGTAAATAACCTCATCTCCTGTCTCCATCCTCTTCATGGTAATAATACTGGTAAATAACCTCATCTCCTGTCTCCATCCTCTTCATGGTAATAATAGTGGTAAATAACCTCATCTCCTGTCTCCATCCTCTTCATGGTAATAATAGTGGTAAATAACCTCATCTCCTGTCTCCATCCTCTTCATGGTAATAATAGTGGTAAATAACCTCATCTCCTGTCTCCATCCTCTTCATGGTAATAATACTGGTAAATAACCTCATCTCCTGTCTCCATCCTCTTCATGGTAATAGTAGTGGTAAATAACCTCATCTCCTGTCTCCATCCTCTTCATGGTAATAATACTGGTAAATAACCTCATCTCCTGTCTCCATCCTCTTCATGGTAATAATACTAGTAAATAACCTCATCTCCTGTCTCCATCCTCTTCATGGTAATAATAGTGGTAAATAACCTCATCTCCTGTCTCCATCCTCTTCATGGTAATAATACTGGTAAATAACCTCATCTCCTGTCTCCATCCTCTTCATGGTAATAATACTGGTAAATAACCTCATCTCCTGTCTCCATCCTCTTCATGGTAATAATACTGGTAAATAACCTCATCTCCTGTCTCCATCCTCTTCATGGTAATAATACTAGTAAATAACCTCATCTCCTGTCTCCATCCTCTTCATGGTAATAATAGTGGTAAATAACCTCATCTCCTGTCTCCATCCTCTTCATGGTAATAATACTGGTAAATTACCTCATCTCCTGTCTCCATCCTCTTCATGGTAATAATACTGGTAAATAACCTCATCTCCTGTCTCCATCCTCTTCATGGTAATAATAGTGGTAAATAACCTCATCTCCTGTCTCCATCCTCTTCATGGTAATAATAGTGGTAAATAACCTCATCTCCTGTCTCCATCCTCTTCATGGTAATAATACTGGTAAATAACCTCATCTCCTGTCTCCATCCTCTTCATGGTAATAATACTGGTAAATAACCTCATCTCCTGTCTCCATCCTCTTCATGGTAATAATAGTGGTAAATAACCTCATCTCCTGTCTCCATCCTCTTCATGGTAATAATAGTGGTAAATAACCTCATCTCCTGTCTCCATCCTCTTCATGGTAATAATAGTGGTAAATAACCTCATCTCCTGTCTCCATCCTCTTCATGGTAATAATAGTGGTAAATAACCTCATCTCCTGTCTCCATCCTCTTCATGGTAATAATAGTGGTAAATAACCTCATCTCCTGTCTCCATCCTCTTCATGGTAATAATACTAGTAAATAACCTCATCTCCTGTCTCCATCCTCTTCATGGTAATAATACTGGTAAATAACCTCATCTCCTGTCTCCATCCTCTTCATGGTAATAATACTAGTAAATAACCTCATCTCCTGTCTCCATCCTCTTCATGGTAATAATAGTGGTAAATAACCTCATCTCCTGTCTCCATCCTCTTCATGGTAATAATAGTGGTAAATAACCTCATCTCCTGTCTCCATCCTCTTCATGGTAATAATACTGGTAAATAACCTCATCTCCTGTCTCCATCCTCTTCATGGTAATAATACTGGTAAATAACCTCATCTCCTGTCTCCATCCTCTTCATGGTAATAATACTAGTAAATAACCTCATCTCCTGTCTCCATCCTCTTCATGGTAATAATAGTGGTAAATAACCTCATCTCCTGTCTCCATCCTCTTCATGGTAATAATACTGGTAAATTACCTCATCTCCTGTCTCCATCCTCTTCATGGTAATAATACTGGTAAATAACCTCATCTCCTGTCTCCATCCTCTTCATGGTAATAATAGTGGTAAATAACCTCATCTCCTGTCTCCATCCTCTTCATGGTAATAATAGTGGTAAATAACCTCATCTCCTGTCTCCATCCTCTTCATGGTAATAATAGTGGTAAATAACCTTATCTCCTGTCTCCATCCTCTTCATGGTAATAATACTAGTAAATAACCTCATCTCCTGTCTCCATCCTCTTCATGGTAATAATACTGGTAAATAACCTCATCTCCTGTCTCCATCCTCTTCATGGTAATAATACTGGTAAATAACCTCATCTCCTGTCTCCATCCTCTTCATGGTAATAATACTGGTAAATAACCTCATCTCCTGTCTCCATCCTCTTCATGGTAATAATAGTGGTAAATAACCTCATCTCCTGTCTCCATCCTCTTCATGGTAATAATAGTGGTAAATAACCTCATCTCCTGTCTCCATCCTCTTCATGGTAATAATAGTGGTAAATAACCTCATCTCCTGTCTCCATCCTCTTCATGGTAATAATACTGGTAAATAACCTCATCTCCTGTCTCCATCCTCTTCATGGTAATAGTAGTGGTAAATAACCTCATCTCCTGTCTCCATCCTCTTCATGGTAATAATACTGGTAAATAACCTCATCTCCTGTCTCCATCCTCTTCATGGTAATAATACTAGTAAATAACCTCATCTCCTGTCTCCATCCTCTTCATGGTAATAATAGTGGTAAATAACCTCATCTCCTGTCTCCATCCTCTTCATGGTAATAATACTGGTAAATAACCTCATCTCCTGTCTCCATCCTCTTCATGGTAATAATACTGGTAAATAACCTCATCTCCTGTCTCCATCCTCTTCATGGTAATAATACTGGTAAATAACCTCATCTCCTGTCTCCATCCTCTTCATGGTAATAATACTAGTAAATAACCTCATCTCCTGTCTCCATCCTCTTCATGGTAATAATAGTGGTAAATAACCTCATCTCCTGTCTCCATCCTCTTCATGGTAATAATACTGGTAAATTACCTCATCTCCTGTCTCCATCCTCTTCATGGTAATAATACTGGTAAATAACCTCATCTCCTGTCTCCATCCTCTTCATGGTAATAATAGTGGTAAATAACCTCATCTCCTGTCTCCATCCTCTTCATGGTAATAATAGTGGTAAATAACCTCATCTCCTGTCTCCATCCTCTTCATGGTAATAATACTGGTAAATAACCTCATCTCCTGTCTCCATCCTCTTCATGGTAATAATACTGGTAAATAACCTCATCTCCTGTCTCCATCCTCTTCATGGTAATAATAGTGGTAAATAACCTCATCTCCTGTCTCCATCCTCTTCATGGTAATAATACTGGTAAATAACCTCATCTCCTGTCTCCATCCTCTTCATGGTAATAATAGTGGTAAATAACCTCATCTCCTGTCTCCATCCTCTTCATGGTAATAATAGTGGTAAATAACCTCATCTCCTGTCTCCATCCTCTTCATGGTAATAATAGTGGTAAATAACCTCATCTCCTGTCTCCATCCTCTTCATGGTAATAATACTAGTAAATAACCTCATCTCCTGTCTCCATCCTCTTCATGGTAATAATACTGGTAAATAACCTCATCTCCTGTCTCCATCCTCTTCATGGTAATAATACTGGTAAATAACCTCATCTCCTGTCTCCATCCTCTTCATGGTAATAATACTGGTAAATAACCTCATCTCCTGTCTCCATCCTCTTCATGGTAATAATAGTGGTAAATAACCTCATCTCCTGTCTCCATCCTCTTCATGGTAATAATAGTGGTAAATAACCTCATCTCCTGTCTCCATCCTCTTCATGGTAATAATAGTGGTAAATAACCTCATCTCCTGTCTCCATCCTCTTCATGGTAATAATACTGGTAAATAACCTCATCTCCTGTCTCCATCCTCTTCATGGTAATAGTAGTGGTAAATAACCTCATCTCCTGTCTCCATCCTCTTCATGGTAATAATACTGGTAAATAACCTCATCTCCTGTCTCCATCCTCTTCATGGTAATAATACTAGTAAATAACCTCATCTCCTGTCTCCATCCTCTTCATGGTAATAATAGTGGTAAATAACCTCATCTCCTGTCTCCATCCTCTTCATGGTAATAATAGTGGTAAATAACCTCATCTCCTGTCTCCATCCTCTTCATGGTAATAATACTGGTAAATAACCTCATCTCCTGTCTCCATCCTCTTCATGGTAATAATACTAGTAAATAACCTCATCTCCTGTCTCCATCCTCTTCATGGTAATAATAGTGGTAAATAACCTCATCTCCTGTCTCCATCCTCTTCATGGTAATAATACTGGTAAATTACCTCATCTCCTGTCTCCATCCTCTTCATGGTAATAATACTGGTAAATAACCTCATCTCCTGTCTCCATCCTCTTCATGGTAATAATACTGGTAAATAACCTCATCTCCTGTCTCCATCCTCTTCATGGTAATAATACTAGTAAATAACCTCATCTCCTGTCTCCATCCTCTTCATGGTAATAATACTGGTAAATTACCTCATCTCCTGTCTCCATCCTCTTCATGGTAATAATACTGGTAAATAACCTCATCTCCTGTCTCCATCCTCTTCATGGTAATAATACTGGTAAATAACCTCATCTCCTGTCTCCATCCTCTTCATGGTAATAATACTGGTAAATAACCTCATCTCCTGTCTCTATCCTCTTCATGGTAATAATACTAGTAAATAACCTCATCTCCTGTCTCCATCCTCTTCATGGTAATAATACTGGTAAATAACCTCATCTCCTGTCTCTATCCTCTTCATGGTAATAATACTAGTAAATAACCTCATCTCCTGTCTCCATCCTCTTCATGGTAAACCATGGTAATAATTAAGCAATAAGGTCTGAGGTGTGGCATATGGGTGATATACCACTGCTATGGGCTGTTTTTATGCACAATGCAGCGCAGAGTGCCTGGACACAGCCCTTAGCCTTGGTATAATGGTCACATATAAAGTAGTTACCAACATAAATTGAGCAGTAAATATACATGTTTTATCATACCCGTTGTATACGGTATGATCTACCACAGCTGTCAGCCAATAAGAATTCAGGACTCAAACCACCCAGTTTATAATGGTAAATAACCTGTGCATGTGGGTTTTAGAGAAGTGTTTCAGAGCAGTGTTGTTGTTGTTTTTTTACTCGAACCAATGGAGCTTGAAAACCTGTCAACAATCCATGAGAAAGACCCTAGGAGATATGTGGTAAAGCCTTTCAACATGTTCGAAACCAGAGCCTTCTAATTGGACTCCTGACCTAATTGGCCAATGATAATAGTCATATGTCATCCCAGGGCACCCAGAGCCCCAGGGAGATAATGTCTTTATCTAAACATAGTGGTCAGTCCATAGAGGTAGGAAGAGGCCTCATCTCCTACTTTAAAATGGTGGACACCTTCAATGGCAATGTCCGTGCTAAGATGGGTTGTATTCGTCCAGAGCTCTCGTTCGACCTTCATGGGTCAGTCTCCGGAAGAGAGGGAGCTGATACGGAAGAGATACAAGACTGTAGCCAAAACTACAATCCAGCCTTTAGCTGGGGTCAAACACTGACCGCCTCCCTCCCTTGAGGAGCCACTGCAATAATAGAACAGTATAGATAACCACATCAATGCTTTGGGAGTTTGGAGAGTTAACATTGTCTAATGCTGCATTCATTACACTAATGTTATTGGCAGGTTGTCCATATGTCCAGCTTCAACATTAAACGCCCCCCACCTGTCATCAACATTCCTTGTCAAATGCCCCCCCCCGGCCTTGAATTGGCCTGTTGTTTAGTCTATAGCTGGAATGTGAATTGTGGAGAGTACAACGTGTTGTGTGGCTTGAATCATCTCCTTGTCCTGCTGAATAACCTCTGGTTGGCGCTAGCTAACTCCATAACTGTTAGTATGATCTAAGCCCCCAGTCATCTAACAAACAAATTAGTTGCAACCCAGCTCAGACTGACTGTGTGGAGGAGGAATCCCTCTGGAATAAAAACACTGGGGTCAGCTGGAACGGATCGCTGCAGGACACACACACACACACACACACACACACACACACACACACAAAGCTTATTTGTCTGGAATTACTGTAGACATGTTTCTCCGACAGACTAGTAATGATGCAGCTAATAGTCTAAATGGGGTGGAGAGGAAGACAGACAGGGAGAGAAAAGGAAGAGACATTCTCTCCATTTATTACATTAGACTAAGCATCAGGAATTACATTGTTTTTCCTCTCCAAACAATTAATGAGAAACGAGGGAGGGATGCACCGACGAACAAAAATGTTCCTGACAGAAACGGTGGCGCAGCTCCCGGACCTCAGCATGACGCAAGGCTGTGTGTGTGTGTGTGTGTGTGTGTGTGTGTGTGTGTGTGTGTGTGTGTGTGTGTGTGTGTGTGTGTGTGTGTGTGTGTGTGTGTGTGTGTGTGTGTGTGTGTGTGTGTGTGTGTGTGTGTGAGCGTCTCTCATCTCATGTTCTCTGTCTCCTCAGGGCGTATCCTGGACCTGAAGACGGGAACAGTGAAGAAAGAGGGGCAACAGTCATCTATGAGGATGTGCATGGGCTCCAGACGATCCTTCATCTGCAGAATGAGGTGTGTCTCTGTCTGTGTGTCATTCCTCCATGAGCACATGGATGGTCTTTGCCTGTTTTAGGTGTGTGTGAGCGCAAGTGTGCACAATATATCAACTGGATCCATCTCTCCATCTGTGGGGGATTTAAAGTGTTAAGTGATAAACACCTGTGTTGTAGACTCACTCCCAATAGGACTCATCCATCCTTTAACTCTTGGAACTACCCATCCCGGATCCGGGAGAATTGTCATCAACTACACTAATTAGCATAGCGCAACGGCCAAATAATCTTACTAGAAAATATTCATATTCATGAAATCACAAGTGAAATATAGCGAAACACAGTTTAGCCTTTTGTTAATCACCTGGCCACTTACGCAATGTGGTCCTTTACGCTCATTCTTCAACATAAAGGCGTGAAACTACGTCTAAAGGCTGTAGACACCTTAGGGAATACGTAGAAAAAGGAATCTGGTTGATATCCCTTTCAATGGCCAATAGGGATGCATAGGAACACGACGGTTTCAAAACATGAGTCACTTCCTGATTGGATTTTTCTTAGGCTTTCGCCTGCAATATCAGTTCTGTTATACTCACAGACAATATTTTTACAGTTCTGGAAACTTTAGAGTGTTTTCTATCCTAATCTGTCAATTATATGAATATTCTAGCATCTGGTCCTGAGAAATAGGCTGTTTACTTTGGGAACGTTATTTTTCCAAAAATAAAAAGTGTCCCCCTTAGCTTCAAGAGGTTCAAACTTAGTCATCTCTGATATGTAGATACCTTCGTCTCCCTACATCAGCAATCATCCAGTCTTTGGTTCACACCTGCCTGGGAGATGTGTTCTGTATCCCAAATGGCATCATATTCCCTATATAGTGCAGTACTTCTGATTAGGACCCATAGAGTGCACTACATAGGGAATAGGGTGTCATTTGGGACGTAGACTGTGATGTGCGTGTAGCCATAATCGATTTCATGCTTTCCCCCCGTGGCCATCGAGCCATATGCTTTCCCCCCGCGGCCGTATGCTTTCCCCCCGCGGCCATCGAGCCGTATGCTTTCCCCCCGCGGCCATCGAGCCGTATGCTTTCCTCTCGCGGCCATCGAGCCGTATGCTTTCCCCCCGCGGCCATCGAGCCGTATGCTTTCCCCGCGGCCATCGAGCCGTATGCTTTCCCCCCGCGGCCATCGAGCCGTATGCTTTCCCCGCGGCCATCGAGCCGTATGCTTTCCCCCCGCGGCCATCGAGCCGTATGCTTTCCTCCGCGGCCATTGAGCCGTATGCTTTCCCCGCGGCCATTGAGCCGTATGCTTTCCTCCCGCGGCCATTGAGCCGTATGCTTTCTATCCCCAAGATGATGTGAAGAAGCACCATTGGTTAAAGTGATGGATGCTTCCATAGCTCACACGTCATTATGTATGACCTATCCTGCTGCAGACATTTCAATAATCAGGAATCCATAATGTCGGGAATCCAGTTTAGAATCCCCCCTGGGTGGGTGTGTTTGTGGCATGCACCACCGCCCCCTCCCACTGGCTTCAACCCTGAGCATTACTTTTGTTTATTTCATTCTCAGGATGTTTAGAAATCTAGAAACCGGTTCCCCTAATGCCCACAGATTGACCGCCAAAATGTTTTTGAACTTAAACGTTTGACTCGAGCGGGTTTTAAAAAACCCAGACCACTGACACGTGTCTCCCCGATATTTCCGATGCGGCCTGGCGTGCCTAAAGCCTCGTTAGCACAGGAATGGAGATGTTTGTGTTTGTTGTCTGCTTCACTCACATTACACAGATGCTAATCACGCTTTGTTAGGACGACTGGAATGTGTGTGTCTTTGTTCCTTTTGCTATTTAGGCGCTTGGCAAATTGAAAACAGCATGCAGGGATGACTGTCTGCACTCTGCGGTGACCACAGCTGAGAATACACAACACACACACACAGAGCCCCGAACAGCATGCCATGCAACCAAGTGGAAAGGAATTGTTCATTTTTCAACATCATTTCAGGGAAGCTAATATTAGCTAACTCCAGAAGAGCAGAAGATGCTGTCCTCTTGAACCTTTAGTTGATCAGTGGAAAACCCAGGTTGTCCCTCCTCTCTGCTCTCAATAATACCTGACTCACCCGCTGAAAGAAACTCATGTCAAATGGCTTCCATCTTGGTTTCCATACTGTGAGACTGTGTAGACTTGGTTACAGCAGTTAAAGCTGACATCACCATAAATCCCTTCTGCTTCTTTTAAACTTCCTTAATCCAGGTTCTCAAGTCTCTGTGAGATACAGTCTGTTCTATAAGAGAGACCTGGTCCCTCTACATTTCTATGCAGTCATCTAATCAGTACACGTGTCATTTAGCAGACACAAAAACACAAACACACACACAAAAGCAGGTTCAGATTTCAAATGTATTGTTCTCATTGATGAGAATCCTATCCACAGCAACATGGCAACACA
This sequence comes from Oncorhynchus keta, assembly GCF_023373465.1. NCBI lineage: Eukaryota > Metazoa > Chordata > Actinopteri > Salmoniformes > Salmonidae > Oncorhynchus > Oncorhynchus keta. The sequence goes on along the minus strand of NW_026289551.1, from coordinate 114,241 downwards.
CCAAACAAGATTTTTCCAATAACACTCACCTTTTCTGTGTTCCAAATGGCACCTTATTCCCTATATAGTTCATAGGGGTCTGGTCTAAAGTAGTGCGCTATATAGGGAATAGGGTGCAATTTGTCCTGCATTCGTAGTCTCACGCAGCGAACATAACAGTACATTATATAATGTCAGGCACTGGTTATTTGTTCTGTGTGTGTGTGTGTGTGTGTGTGTGTGTGTGTGTGTGTGTGTGTGTGTGTGTGTGTGTGTGTGTGTGTGTGTGTGTGTGTGTGTGTGTGTGTGTGTGTGTGTGTGTGTGTGTGTGTGTGTGTGTGTGTGTTCTGGTTTATGGTCCTTACACCTCATCAGTGCTGTGGGTTGACATGTCCCCAGTTCAGCAGCTCTTGTGTTCTAGCTCTCTGGTCTGAACATCTCTCTGTTTTCAGTGGCGCTGATTAACATTTTATTTGCCCCTCCCAAGTATTTTATTTGCCCCTCCCAAGTATTTTATTTGCCCCTCCCAAGTATTTTATTTGCCCCTCCCAAGTATTCATAGCAAAAAAAATGACATGACTGTTAAACACCAGCAAATCAGCTCCAAGTGATGTACATTTTGGAAATCTGTTCCAAAGTATTCCCACGCATACCAGAGAGATGTGATCCTATACACCAAAGTATTCCCATGCATACCAGAGAGATGTGATCCTATACACCAAAGTATTCCCACGCATACCAGAGAGATGTGATCCTATACACCAAAGTATTCCCACGCATACCAGAGAGAGATGTGATCCTATACACCAAAGTATTCCCACGCATACCAGAGAGATGTGATCCTATACACCAAAGTATTCCCACGCATACCAGAGAGATGTGATCCTATACACCAAAGTATTCCCACGCATACCAGAGAGAGATGTGATCCTATACACCAAAGTATTCCCACGCATACCAGAGAGATGTGATCCTATACACCAAAGTATTCCCACGCATACCAGAGAGAGATGTGATCCTATACACCAAAGTATTCCCACGCATACCAGAGAGATGTGATCCTATACACCAAAGTATTCCCACGCATACCAGAGAGATGTGATCCTATACACCAAAGTATTCCCACGCATACCAGAGAGATGTGATCCTATACACCAAAGTATTCCCACGCATACCAGAGAGATGTGATCCTATACACCAAAGTATTCCCACGCATACCAGAGAGATGTGATCCTATACACCAAAGTATTCCCACGCATACCAGAGAGAGATGTGATCCTATACACCAAAGTATTCCCACGCATACCAGAGAGAGATGTGATCCTATACACCAAAGTATTCCCACGCATACCAGAGAGATGTGATCCTATACACCAAAGTATTCCCACGCATACCAGAGAGATGTGATCCTATACACCAAAGTATTCCCACGCATACCAGAGAGAGATGTGATCCTATACACCAAAGTATTCCCACGCATACCAGAGAGATGTGATCCTATACACCAACGTATTCCCACGCATACCAGAGAGAGATGTGATCCTATACACCAACGTATTCCCACGCATACCAGAGAGAGATGTGATCCTATACACCAACGTATTCCCACGCATACCAGAGAGAGATGTGATCCTATACACCAAAGTATTCCCACGCATACCAGAGAGATGTGATCCTATACACCAAAGTATTCCCACGCATACCAGAGAGATGTGATCCTATACACCAAAGTATTCCCACGCATACCAGAGAGAGATGTGATCCTATACACCAAAGTATTCCCACGCATACCAGAGAGATGTGATCCTATACACCAACGTATTCCCACGCATACCAGAGAGAGATGTGATCCTATACACCAACGTATTCCCACGCATACCAGAGAGAGATGTGATCCTATACACCAACGTATTCCCACGCATACCAGAGAGATGTGATCCTATACACCAAAGTATTCCCACGCATACCAGAGAGATGTGATCCTATACACCAAAGTATTCCCACGCATACCAGAGAGATGTGATCCTATACACCAAAGTATTCCCACGCATACCAGAGAGATGTGATCCTATACACCAAAGTATCTAGTTGATGATCTCTGATGTATATTACACTGTGTTTCTCACAGATGGTCCCGTGTCTGAATCTAGTTGATGATCTCTGATGTATATTACACTGTGTTTCTCACAGATGGTCCCGTGTCTGAATCTAGTTGATGATCTCTGATGTATATTACACTGTGTTTCTCACAGATGGTCCCGTGTCTGAATCTAGTTGATGATCTCTGATGTATAGTACACTGTGTTTCTCACAGATGGTCCCGTGTCTGAATCTAGTTGATGATCTCTGATGTATATTACACTGTGTTTCTCACAGATGGTCCCGTGTCTGAATCTAGTTGATGATCTCTGATGTATATTACACTGTGTTTCTCACAGATGGTCCCGTGTCTGAATCTAGTTGATGATCTCTGATGTATATTACACTGTGTGTTTCTCACAGATGGTCCCGTGTCTGAATCTAGTTGATGATCTCTGATGTATATTACACTGTGTTTCTCACAGATGGTCCCGTGTCTGAATCTAGTTGATGATCTCTGATGTATATTACACTGTGTTTGTCACAGATGGTCCCGTGTCTGAATCTAGTTGATGATCTCTGATGTATATTACACTGTGTTTCTCACAGATGGTCCCGTGTCTGAATCTAGTTGATGATCTCTGATGTATATTACACTGTGTTTCTCACAGATGGTCCCGTGTCTGAATCTAGTTTATGATCTCTGATGTATATTACACTGTGTTTCTCACAGATGGTCCCGTGTCTGAATCTAGTTGATGATCTCTGATGTATATTACACTGTGTTTCTCACAGATGGTCCCGTGTCTGAGTCTAGTTGATGATCTCTGATGTATATTACACTGTGTTTCTCACAGATGGTCCCGTGTCTGAATCTAGTTGATGATCTCTGATGTATATTACACTGTGTTTCTCACAGATGGTCCCGTGTCTGAATCTAGTTGATGATCTCTGATGTATATTACACTGTGTTTCTCACAGATGGTCCCGTGTCTGAATCTAGTTGATGATCTCTGATGTATAGTACACTGTGTTTCTCACAGATGGTCCCGTGTCTGAATCTAGTTGATGATCTCTGATGTATATTACACTGTGTTTCTCACAGATGGTCCCGTGTCTGAATCTAGTTGATGATCTCTGATGTATAGTACACTGTGTTTCTCTTCAGATGTGGCAGCACCCCACTGGACCACATCTCTCTCAACCGACTGTCCAACATGAGGAAGAGATACAGGTGAGACACTTTACTATTCCTACCTTTCTTCTTTACTAGATGTTCTTCTCCCCTGTCTCAATATGGCCTTAGAAATAAACAAGTTACCAGTGATTTAACTCTTCAGAGATGACATCATTAGAATGTTTTTATTTAGAGGGCCATAATGCAACGGCTCCCATTTTACTTATGGAACTACATTGTCCAGCAGCCAATGAAAACTATGGCCTGCGCTCACATGACTGTGTTTTGTTGATTGTGCCTAAGGTCCGTACAGAGCTAGGGAAAAAGATTTCCAGTTCTCTGCACCTTTCTCTTGGAACAAGCTTCAGGGCCTGAAATGACAGGAGCGTGTCCCTTTTTAAATGAGTCTAAAGCTAGGTTGAACACTATGATGGAAAATTAAGTTGCACCACACTTTCCCAAACCATCTTGCTGTAGTGTTTTATGTTGTAAATGTGTCTGCAACTTTGTGTGCTGCTATTTTGGCCAGGTCTTGAACAAATCTAAATGAGACTAACCTCGTCAAATTAACATCAAACATTTTTCTAAAGCCCTTTTTATTTGAGCAGTTGTCACAGTGCTTTACAGATACCCAGCCTGAAACCCCACAGAGCAAGCAGTGTAGATGTACAGTGGCTAGGAACATCTCCCTGGAAAGGCAGGAACCTAGGAAGAAACCTAGTGAGGAACCAGGCTAGCAGATAAATCTTCTCCCTCTTCTTCTCCTCCTCTCTCTACCTCTTCTCTCCTCCTCCCATCTCTCTTCATCTTGTTTGTTTGTGTGTACGTTTTTGTTTGCATGTACAACTTTATGTGTGTAGGGTTTTTTCTGCCATTGAAGTCCTTGGGTGGCCGCATAAGAATTGTTATGGTCCAAACATTGTATATAAAAAAAGTGTACAAAACATTAGAAACACCTTCCTAATATCGAGTTATACCCCCTTTTGCCCCCAGAACAGCCTCAATT